>NW_019384877.1:156667-189972 GCF_000671375.1 Centruroides sculpturatus
GTTGACTTTGATGATGATGCTCTCTCTGCACTAGTTGAAGCAGAACCATCTTTAACAGTTGATGAAATTGTGGAACGTTTAAATTCATCCCATGGAACTGTTCATAGACATCTACCACAAGTCGGAAAAGTTTCAAAGCTAGGAAATGGATACCACATGAACTGTCAATAGCTAACTGACAACAACGTCAACTGCTCAACTCCAAAACTTCAACTGGGAAATTTTACCTAATCCATCATATTTGCCAGATATTGCCCCCAGTGATTATCATCTTTTTCAGAGTTTGCAGAATTTTTTAAAAGGAAAAACTTTTGAGGATGAGAACAATGTAAAAAAGGCTATTTCTGAATATTTTGATTCAAAACCGAAATCATTTTACAAAGACGGGATTAAAAAGCTACCATCAAGATGGCAAGAAATTGTACAAAATAATGGTGAATACATTATAGATTGAAATAAGATTTAATTAAAATTTTTTGAATTGTTTTTTTGTAGATAAAAATGCGCACGAACTTATGGACTGACCTGATATATAGATAATAATGTGTAAAATATAACATGTGCCAAATATTCAAAAACAACAAGAATAAAGATGAAATCTGCCCAAAAGGGATCACCATTTTATTTTTTCCAAGACAATACACTTTTTCGGTAACTGACCTTTCTTTGTAGGCTACTTGTCACCAGTAGTATAATTGGTGATCCTTTTGGGCAGACTTCATCTTCATTCTTATTAAAAAATAATTCTCCATCAGATAAAAATTTACTGATTCAAAAACAAGTTGAAGTCTAAAAAGAAATTTTTTTTTTTAATGTTCTAAAATAGAATCTCTAACATTCTGTAAAGCTCAATGTTTCATGCAGACCCCTGAAAGAGGCCAAAAACATTCTGTTTTGTATTTAATTCAAATAAATATTATTTGCTGGAAGACTATGCACAGTATGTAGTGTTCAATTCTTCCTAAAATATTTTTCTCTTTTGTATTTTCTGCCATAGCATTCCAATTCCCTAATAACAATAGGCAGGCATTTCTTTCTTCCTTTTCCATAATTTCTTCCACCTGTTTGTACATTTCCTCTACCTTTTCATCTGAATGAGAGCTGGTAGGCATATATACTTGAATGAGTAACAGATCTTTTGGTTCAGCTTGGATTCTGACCTTTATTATTTTGTCATTTATGTAATCAACTTTAATTACCCAGGATGCAAATTCACTTCAATGCTTTCCCCACTCCATTCATTGCTTTCCTTCCACCTGAAAACTAAAGCTTGATATTGGGACTCACTAATTCTCCAGTGTCTTACCATCTCACTTCACTTAGTTCTACTGTCTAATTTATTTATTTCCATCTCATTCTTCAGATTTTCCAACTTTCCAGCCTTCCTTAAGATACTCCAAGTTCCAATTCTCAATAGTGTCTGTGGGGGGTTTTTGCAGGCTGGCAATCTGGAAAGCCCACTTCTTCCCCCTATCGGGCAAGGTGTTGCAGTTAGAAATTGTCGAAACCCTAATGTCATTATTGTCTCTATTTCTACTTGTGCTCATCTTACTAGGGAGATTGCTATGTTAGTAATAAATAGACAGCGGATTTTAGGCAAATGCCTATTTTTTTCCTTGGCATATACTTGGCTAAGATTTCGTACGAACACTTCTCATGAACATTTAGACCGAAACAATGGTATTTTATAATGCCTAAAAATGCTTATTTTGACGTTGCTGCCTATTTTTGCCTAAAACACAAAGTTTGGTCTGTTTTCATATTTTTAAAAAGTTTTTATTCATTTTTCGTTTTATTTTCCGCAAAGGTTTACTTTAATTCTTATATTAAACTTCTTAAGTTTTATTTTTTTCCTGAAAATGCAATCAGACAAATTCAAATTTTTATTATTATTGATTACTTATATTTAATTCCCAGTGGATGCATATCCCAAGCAGAAAAAATTAGAATGCAATAATAACATAAATAAATTACACCCCTGATGCAATTTTATAGTAATAAAATTAAAACTATATGAAATATTTTAAAATAAATGCTTTTATTTAATAAATATAGTGTTAGAGATGCCTTATTTGTCATTTTTAGACAGCGGATTTTAGGCAAATGCCTATTTTTCCCTTAGCATATACATGGCTAAGATTTTGTACTAGCTACTACAGTGAACATTTCTTCGATATCAAAAAACTTCTGGCCACTTTAGCAGACAATACAGTTTTGTAACTAAAGCCAAGAAAATTTTGAATGACATTTATGTTCAGAACAAGTTGATGTACATCAAGTGTTATTTCACATTCACTGAAGATACTATTACTGCACTTGAAAGTAGTGGGAAATCTATATATGAACAAATTGATCTCCTCAACAGAGCAAACCAGAAACTTTGTGATGCACCAGGCACTACTGCAAAAAAACTGAAGAAAGAGTTGAAAGCAGTGCTTCAAAAGAGACTTGGATTAAAGTGCTTGTTTATTGTGGCTGATATTTTGGCAAGAAAGAAGAGCAAAAGTGAATTCCCAGTTCATCTTCTTCCAAGGTATAAAATATAGTCTGTTATATGCAGAGAAATAGCATATAATGGATTATATGCTATTTCTCTGCATATAAATTAATTCTCAGTGACAAACGTTGCAACTTTTCTATTGAAAATTTGGAAAAAGTGCTTGTAATATATTATGAAGCTAACTACGGGAAACAGAGCAAATAAAAAAATGTAAAGATAATTGTTTGTCTACTTTTGTGTTTGCATTATTCTGAATACGTGCATTTTTGTTTGGAATACATATGTTAAATAAAAAATTCATCGTTCTAATAAGTACGTTAATTGTTCATTGTGCACATTTTGACCGCCTATTTTTTGTTTACAAAGCTTAAACGACACAATTTAAGAGCTTATTTTAAGCACCTAAAACGCCACTTTTAAGGGCCTATATGTCCGCTGTCTAGTAATAAAGCATAGTAATTTCCGATTGCTTTCTGTGCTTCCTCCTTATGTTAAATCACAAGTTAAGTTTTTACTCTTTTTTTTAATTAAAATTTAAAAATTTTATAAATCTGTGGGATTGTTCTATAAGTAGCTTAAGAAGATTACCAATTTTAATGATCATTTATAGTAATTAATCATAGTAAATATTCATTGATTACTTAAAAGGGCAAATTTACAATAATTATAGACTCAACCTGACACAATCTTTAAAAAATTAATACCTTTTCATCATTTAAATCAGATTCTACAATTTAATGGTAAACAAATGAACTCCATCATTCAATCTTCAGCATTTGAATCTTAATAATAATCATAGTTATTTATTATTAAACTAGCTGCAAGGACCCACTTTGCTGGGTTTTTATTTGTGGGCAAAAAGTAACGATAGTGAAGATTAAGATAATTACATTATAGCCAATCTTACCCGTTTTCACAGAATGCAAAAATTAGGTCCCCCATTTCCAGACTAATTAGAGAATTTTTACGTCCAGTCAAACGAACTATTTTCAATTTGATCAATTTTCTGAAACGTTTACAATCGTTCTATAAATTGAACCAATTCGAATTCGAAAATTTTTAAAATTGAAATAGAAAATCTTCCACTTTCAACCACTTTCAAGCCCATATCTCCCGCACCCTTATAGCTATCAAGACGCAACCACCATAGTGCACGAATGGAGAGTTGAGGCTACTACCACATACAAACACCATTCATGTGCAATGTGTAGTTTTGGCTGAAAAGTGAAATATAGGGACACACACGTCCATTTTTATATATATATATATATATATAGATAATTGACATTACAGATTAGAAGTTTATATCAGTGATTCTCAAAGTGGGGGTTGCAGAAAAATTGATGACAGATCAATTTTTTTTTCAAATATTTTATAAATTCACTATGGATTCATGTTTAGAAATAGTAGATTCTTTTTGCCTTAGTGTGAAAGCAGAGTATCCACTACTCTCTGAATTAGCAATGGCAGTTCTCTTACTATTTGCAACCACTTATGGAAATGGCATTTTCAGTAATGACCAACATCAAAACAAAGCAGCGCTCTCGTCTTTGCAACATAGAAATTGCTATGAGACCTGCACTAACTGATATTAAACCCAGGTTTAATTTATTGTGCCAAAATAAGCAGGCTCACCCATCACATTAAATTAAATTTTAAATATGTTTAACTTAACTAATTGAGTTTACTAATGTTGAAACATATACATAGAATAATTTGTTCAAAGATGTACCAAAGCTAAGTTATTAATTTTTAATGATACTAAAAATAAATCTGCTATTAAAATTATGAGTGTTTCAATGCAATTAAACAAAAGAAATTAACTCCTTCTGAATTTAAATTAATCCCCCCCTTCAGGATGTTTTTCTACACATACCCATTCTTCAGGAGATCCTTTGAAATTTTTAAGTGCAAAATGGGGGGGTCACAGACCAAAAACTTTGAGAAACACTGGCTTATATCACAGAGTAAAACAAATCTCTATCAGTAAAATGTTACAATAATGCTAAATACTGTATAAGGATCATACTATATGTGGATTAGAAAGAACTTGCTCACACATACAGCAGTACGACTAGGGATTGCAATTGCTCATCCAGCAATCCAGCTGGATCCAGCGCATTCTTCGGCCTGCTGGATCCAGCGCTGCGGATCCGCAAATACTCAATTAACTTTCTAAATAATGGTGCAAAAGTTGTCAGCGTTGCCGCTTTGCTAAGTGCGCTATCGCTTGGCGGCGAGAGTGACGTTGCCATTCAATGCAGCACGTGCTACACTCCCTCTCTACACCGCACCCGTCCTTTTACCTCTGCTGATCTAATTGACAGTTGACTTTTCGATCTCGCTAAATAAAATAAGTAACTCCTCTCCTAGTCCTGGTGCATAATTATAATTTACGGTCAGTTGTGACGTCAATGAATCACGTTACGGAACGCCGCTTCAGCTGCGAGACACCGGCACTTTTTCGACTTTTTTTCCTGAATAAACTCGGTGCGCAATAAAAACGTTATTTATTGTCTTTTTTGCAGCTCAAAGAAATGAGAGAACTTGAATTTTTTAAAATTTTTTGAAAAATTTCGGAAAAATTGCGACTAAAAAAATGCCAGGGGCGTCTGTGACACGTCACATGATCTTAAATGAAAATTGAATTATTTACCACAAAAATGGCTCTAACGATTTGGATCAAACTTGGTTAGTTTAGTGCTGCTTCAGCTCCTTGGCAATAAAATTTATTAGGTATGTAGTATGTACATTTTAAATCAAAATTTTTTAATTTATTTTTTCAGATATCAAGCCAGTTCAGTCAGTTCACAGTTACATAATAATAATAAAACTACAATTCGAATTCATACTGAATAATGTCTCTTACAAAGCCAAGTCAGCAAGAGAAATGTGGTGAGAATGATGATAAAAAAACTTGTGGGACTATTTTAAAAAATTGGATGATAGTCGAAGTGTAAAATGCTTATTATGTTCAAAAACTTTGCTGATTAGTAACCGTTCAATGACAGGCTTAATTAAATAAAAACGCCATCTGCAAAAGATACACTGCGTCAACGTTAATTCTGCAAACAGCAAATTACCACTTCGTAATACAGATACAGTAGTTCCCACAGCAATAGCATCTACATCAAAAAATGTCGATGATCAGGAAGTAGGTATTATACCGAACAAAAAGGCCAAGAAGAGTATTGATGCCTATTTTGTAAAAGAAAATTCGATGGAAGCCATGATTACAAGGATGGTGTGCAAAGATAGTTTTACACCAAGTTCATTTTGTACATCTTCCGATTTAAGACGTTTGTATCACTGGAGATTTGGAAGGTTGCAATCCCTAGTCGTACTGGTAGAAGGAAGTATATTACCTCCAGTATTTGATAGGAAGTTCAGTTGTTAAGACGTTTGTTCGCAAAAAATGGATTCCAATTGCCAACTTCTCCCAACACCATAAGGTCGATGATTACCAATTATGCTAAAACTATCGAAGCGGATTTAATAAAAAAAATCGCAAATTAAAAGAAAAGGGTTAAAGATTTTCGTTAAGCTTTGATGAGTGGACATCACAAAAAAATCATAGATACATAAATCTCAACACACTTACTAAAACACCTTTTCTTGCAGCCGACGCTTTATTATGAGAAAGGTCTTTTAACAAGACCGAAAACGTTTGAAAGTTGTTATAATAAAGCGTCGGCTGCAAGAAAAGGTGTTTTAGTAAGTGTGTTGATATTACAATATGCAGTCTAGAAAGAAATACATAAATCTCAACGTGCATCATAAAGAGACTCATTTTAATCTTGGCTTGATCAGAATTCATGGATCCTGCACTGACGAATATTGCATTGAATTAGTATCAGAACGGTTGAAAAAATTTGGCTTAAACTTTGAAACCGACACCATTGGTATCACTACTGATGGCACAAGCTTTATGGTGAAAGTTGGTAGACTCTTGCCTTGCTATCAGCAACTGTGCTTTGCACATGGAATCCAGTTAGCTGTGGTAGACGTTTTGTATAAAAAGAAAGATCAAAAAGAAGAAGAACACACAGAGATAGATGAAAGTGACGAATATGATGACGAAGACACTGAGACCAATGAAGGCTTAGAAATAGTCATTGAACCAACACCGACACCAACTGAACCTGAAGTGATTCCACGATACAGTGAACTTCTTAAAAAAGTGCAAAAAGTTGTTAAGACTTTTAAAAAATCACCAACCAAAGATGATATGTTTTTGCAAAAATATGTAAAAGAAGCGAAGGGCAAAGAACTGAGCTTGATTCATGACTGCCGCACTAGGTGGAACACTCTCCTCAACATGCTGGAACGTTTCTACAGTGTAAAAGTTTGCATTGATAAAGCCTTAATAGACACTGGATCAGACACTAAATTCTCTTCTGACAAGTGGTCACTAATCAATGAGTTGATCACCAGTCTTCAACCGGTTAAACTGGTCGTAGAAGCTCTCTGTAGAAGAGAGTTGAGTTTGATAACTGCTGACACAACCCTGAAATTTGTCTTAGACAAACTAAAAAGCCAGGACACGATCTTGAGTACCGACCTTTCCGAGGCACTCCGCAAAAGAATCAGAGAACGGCGTCTTACCGAGGTCATGGGGATGCTAATTTACATATAGAACCTGAAGAAGTATGACCAAAAAGTTAGAAAGCCCAATTATTCTTTCACAATGCCGAAAAAAATATAATGTGCCAGGAGATAAAAATATGCTGAATCGTGTAAATACATATATAGTGGAACCAGCAGCAATGGCAGAGGAGATTATGGAGGTGGAAAACAATGATCCAGATAACCCGTATTCCCTGAATTTCACCTTGGAACAAGAATTGGAGATCCAACTAAAGCATGAGAAAGAAAACTTCATGAAACGGAAAGAAACTAGTACTGAGAAGGATTATGATAAGTTATTAAAAAAGGAAATGGCTGTTTATGAAAGTGAGGGAGTCAGAAGTGAAAACTTATCTTTGATTTATAATTATTTGATGACCCTGAAACCAACTAGCGTAGAGGCTGAAAGGGCCTTCTCTGCAGCGGGATATATATGCGGTTCATTAATTAAGAAGTAGGTTGGGAGACAACACCATTAATACTATTTGTTTTTTGAGATCCTACTTCCAGAAAAGTCAAAAAAAATAACATGATAACATGTTAAATGACAAAGAAATATTTGATGACAAAAAACATATTTGATGATAAAAAAAAATAATATGAAATAAAAAAAATAACACGAAAAAATAAGTGATTGATTTTATTTTATTTAATCCTTTAAAATACTTTATTCAAGACAAGACTAATATTTTATAACTTTTCTAATTCTATTAAGTAAGAGTTTTTAACTCTTATTCTGTAAGTGGTTAAATTACTTATAAATAACTACAGACTGATATGTAGAGCCTATATAAGAAAACTGGTAAGAGTGATAGCCACTTAGCCACTGATTATCCATCCTTACATTATTATAATATAATATATTAAAGTAAATTAATTAGTAGAATTACCTTTGCTATTNAGCTTTATATTATGATGTTTTATGTTTTTTTACATCATAAAGTTAAGCCTTCCATCCTGCCCTCCCTTCCCCTATGTTACTGTGGATGACCGATATCTGGAGAATGTTAACATTCTCCGGTGAATGTCAGCATTCACACAGTCTTTTCGTGTATGTACGAAATATTTGCTAAATATCATTATTTCTTTGTAGAAAAGGGCTGGCAGAATTACAATTTAATAAAAAGTAAAACATCTGGATACGAATCCAATTTTTCTTGCCATGTCTAATCACCAGGAACAACTATTTCCATTGCAGAGTTACCTTTTTTTTTAGAGGCTATGCGTCTGCACAAATATGTAAAACAGTTTAAAATGTCCACAGGTGACATTTTAAACTGTTTGTAGAAAAGGACATTTTAAACTGTTTTACATATTTGTGCAGACGCATAGCCTCTAAAAAAAGGTTATCTCTGCAATGGAAATAGTTGTTCCTGGTGATTAGACATGGCAAGAAAAATTGGACTCGTATCCAGATGTTTTACTTTTTATTTTAAAAAATAATTATTTCTCACTTACACCGGCAAATGTCGACGTTCAGCATGCACTGATGGTGAATGTTGAATAAAAGTATGTTTATTACGTTAAGACAAAAATGTAACTTTTTAATATGTCAAAATAGGAGAAAGCTTAAGTAACAGCGCATGTAAATAAACTATNTGACCCTGAAACCAACTAGCGTAGAGGCTGAAAGGGCCTTCTCTGCAGCGGGATATATATGCGGTTCATTAATTAAGAAGTAGGTTGGGAGACAACACCATTAATACTATTTGTTTTTTGAGATCCTACTTCCAGAAAAGTCAAAAAAAATAACATGATAACATGTTAAATGACAAAGAAATATTTGATGACAAAAAACATATTTGATGATAAAAAAAAATAATATGAAATAAAAAAAATAACACGAAAAAATAAGTGATTGATTTTATTTTATTTAATCCTTTAAAATACTTTATTCAAGACAAGACTAATATTTTATAACTTTTCTAATTCTATTAAGTAAGAGTTTTTAACTCTTATTCTGTAAGTGGTTAAATTACTTATAAATAACTACAGACTGATATGTAGAGCCTATATAAGAAAACTGGTAAGAGTGATAGCCACTTAGCCACTGATTATCCATCCTTACATTATTATAATATAATATATTAAAGTAAATTAATTAGTAGAAGAAACAAACCTTCCTGCAAAATTTCACAGATTTTTGACAAAAAGCATAATTAAGCTTCAAATAGGGTGAAAAAACTGTGGTGCACACACACAAACATCCATACATACATACAGAAATACCCCCAAATGTTTTTGCATTTATTGAAATTTCAAGGCGTTCTAAGTCCAAAAATGTAAAAATATTGAGGGTCATTTTTTTCACTGATCGCCATACTTTTCCTCTATTATATGTAACAGCCAGGAAAGTAATAAAATAATAAATCAAAAACTTTAAATATGATAACTATGAAATTTTGAAAGCTTTACAAAATGTATGTAATACGAGTAAATTTATCTATCGTTTAGTGCTAGTTATATGAAAAATACAAACTCATGTTTTAAAAGTAGCAAACAATAACAGAAATTAAAATGATTATTTTAATATCATAGGTTCTTAGAGTTATGGTATAATATATATTTTATTTAATATAAAAACTAGTTTAAATACATAAAACTAAAGTAGAAATATGAATTAGAACCAACCTGAAATATCACATTGAGTTTGTAAAGAAGCATGTTCATATACCCTGTTAATTTCTTTAGTTGCTTCTTCTAAGGATAACAGTGTAATCTTTTCTGTATCAGCTTTATTTTCTGAAAAGAATATATTACGTATGAAAGAACTTTTATAAACTTATCAACAGTTTACCTTTGGAAAGATTTATTTCTAACTTTGACTAACCTTCTAAAAACTGATATACAGGAGAAAAGAGAGCTCCTGCTTGCTCAGATAATTTACAGATTTCGATTTCAGTAGAGATTAATGTTGCTGAAGAATAAAGTTAAGCTTCAAATAAATGTCGTTCAAAATGTTTCAACGCATATTTTTAAATTGAAAAATATTCAATTACCTGATCTAGTTACTTTGCTAGAACTTCTTTTCTTACAAGATATATTTGTAATAAAAGAGTCATCCAATTTGTTATCGGTGGATTTACAAATCCTTGCATCCTTCTTTTTCTTTTTAAAACATTTTTTCCTTACATACAACTAAAATGTTTTAAATTTTATTTAGTTATTTTATGTATAAATTGAAAATACATCATTAGAAATGCAACAGTCAAATTCACTTACTTTTTCCGTTCGACCATTTATTGAGAATTTACAGTTTCTTAAATGATCATTTGACGAGTGAATATTTAAATTTGATTTGCTTATAGCATTATTTCCTAAAAGACACCAGCAATTGCTTTTCTCTAGTCTGCGAGCACTTCTGATTCTTAAACGTAACCAATACGATCCTCGCACTCTTCTTTGAACCGGCATCCTAAATACTTAAAGAAAATAAACCATATTTTATTATTACAATCTAATAACTAAATCTTTACTAAGTATCTGCACAGAAATGTTAAAGGTTGTAACTGATTTACCACATAATATCTATAAATTAATATAAATGGATATAATATAAAGATTAACCAGATCACTGATTGATTGAAAGTACAGCACAAATGTATGTATACGGAGTTGGATATTTTTGGAAAGTAAGATAGTAAGCTGTTTCAAAACAAAAAGTAGCTGAATGACAAAAGTGCTTACCACTTATTTACACAGCAAGTAAGAAAAGAAAAAATATTATTCAGATAACTACTGTTTTACTATTATTATTATTTTAAAAGATTAGTGTAAAATTCTAATAAATCATAAAGATAACTACATTAAAATTCTAAAATAGTATTTATTGTCTCTCCAGGAAAACGATTGCCAATTTTTAAGAATTTTAAAAATTTTGAAAGCATTACAACTTCTTGAAATTTTTGTTTACGTTCCAAATGTTTAATAAAATCGTTTATCATTTTATGCCCCTGGTCGAACAAAACTTATATATTGATTCATATTTTACTACCGACACAACCAGATGATTTTAGAGTAGATAAAAATATTTTGTTTAAAAGGCATCACTATAAAATAACTAGTTTTAAAATAATTTATTATTACAAGTTTCTGCAATGTATTTTTGCTGAAATAGCTTAAACTATGTACTGTACAGCACATAATCAATCCCTAAGAAATTGTTACAAGTACTTATATTTTCTAAATATAAAAATATAACGAATTTAATTAGCTTTATGGCATTGTATTTGGAATCAGACAAAAGATGTATTTGATTATTACAGCAAATTATGCATCCGAATAATATCTAACAAATAAACTTTTAATGCTACAGCGAAGTGTTAAACGTGTTAACTGCTCAAGGACAAAGATCGTGATTTTTTTTTTTGCAATCGCCGCGGTTATTTATATAAATCGGCTTGGAAATAACCGTTCTCTTTATTATTTTAATTAATAAATTACTGTAAATCACATGAGACTTTCCTACGTGATGGAAAGAAAATGTCGAGTCATTACAATATAACATGTTAAATTAAATGAAACAAAATTTCAACAGTATAAGAATTTTTATTTACTTCGACAAAATTTCAAATTCGAATTCGTAGAATCCATTCTATCTTCAAAGATGAGAAGCGGAACGACTGGAAAATAAATCCGTAACCATGACAACGAGATAAAGGATGCGGTTCCAATTCATTTATTAGTCATAAATATAGTCCAACACGCTGTACCACGTGTTATTTTAGTTACACGCTCCACGTGTAATAAAGCAACTTTAAAAAACAAAGAGAATAAAAACTCCTAAATGGAGATAATTCACAAAAATCTGGTCAAGCGACAAATCAGAAATGCAGTTCGCCTACTTATGTACAAAACCCGTTCCTAAAAATCACTATGATACGTCTCGAATGTTATATAACAATAATATATATATTAGAAGTATATCGGATAGTTTGCTAATTAGACAGGATTCCTAAAATAACCTGTTACTAGATCAATAAACGGTTACTTGCGGTATTATAAACCTCGATGGATAAAAAATAAGCGTATTTTAAACTCAATATACAGCGAGTTAACTAGGAGAGAGAGTTTGAAGGTCAGCAGTAATCACCCCTCATTTACAGCACCTCGGTTTTAACCATTCTATTGTGGAGGGTAGGACGAAGTTAGCAGTAGTGTGACCTGTTATTACACCACCTCTGATTCTTCCACAGGCAAAGGTGAGGAGGGCTACTCGCTCAGACGTCTGGCACCAAGCCAGAATCACTTCGATCAAAACTGCACCAAGAATTTATACCCAGATCAATATTTATATTAAAACTAAAACTGAAAAAGTTGACTTTAGTTTGGCCTCCAGATTATAATCTCTACGTATTAATTAAACGAAATCCAAATAACTGTTCTTTCATAATATATAACTAAATCAATATCAATTTCAGATAATCTAAAAAGGAAGAAAGAGGAAAGCATTTCATTCCTTGACTCGACCTTTACAAGTTTCACCATAAACGTTAAAAATAGAAAATTTTGATAATGCTATTAGCAATGAGTTTTAAATATATAACGATTATACGGCACTTTATTATTATTTTACATTGGTAAAATGAATAAAACATCTGCTGGAAGAGATTTAAATGTTATTGAGATATCGTGAATATTTGTCATTTCCCGCACTAGATTACATAGAGGATATTAGGAAATGCGAGTAAAAAATGCTAAACGATGAAAATAAACAAGGCCCGTCATACGCCGACACCGTAAATTCTTCTCGTCATAATTAAAAACAACAAGATAGCTAGATTATTGACAAGATTAATTTAATTGTGTTTAAAATTACGTTTAATTAATTGTCTTTAAAACATACGTTATAGTGGCTTATTGTAACGTATGTTACCCTTATTTCCTCCTATGCAAAGATCGATACGAGCCTTTAAGCATCAATATCGATTTTCCTTAGAAGGATATGGCTACTGTATATAAACTACATATATGCAGCCTATTAAATTTAAAATACGTGACAGAAATCTGTTAATGGTCATTTTTTTCATTTTATCAATTCAACCACTACGATTGTCAGAATGCGTGTTGTAAAATCTTATTCTCTAACTGAATAATAGGTTACCGATGCAACAGTCGATTATACGGATACTTTAACACGATAATCAATCACTTTACCAGAAAATAACGAAACGAAGATAGAATATGTTTTCGGTCCTTCGCTACCGACCTTTCATCGCGATGCGTGTGTAAATATCGACTGATGACACATCACGTACTGACCATAATTGTGACGTCGTCGAAAAGGAAGGAAAGAAAGGAAGACGCTGGTCAAATTCTCAACTATTATACAGGAAAAGAAATAATTCAACTACGTATTGACGAATTAACAAGAACTGATTTTAAAAACAATCCACTAAACAAAAATTAAATGCTAATTTCGCTTCCGATCGAAAGAAGAAGAAAACCGTCTACCAGTCGTCCAAAGCCGAATTTGACGAGTGACATAGTAGCAAATTCATTCCGTTAGAAATATCCGTTAATCTTTAAAATATTAATGTAATTGTACACAGAAGAATAACTTTTGACGGTATTGTTTATCGCATTATATCAATCTTTAGTCTGGCGTCAATAAACCGCGTTTAGCTTTACGTTTAAACAGAAATTTTTAGACAAACTGGCACTAAAATGACAAAAACCGACACACGGGGCATTTTTACGCACGCGTTATCCTGGTGGTTGGAAGGGAACGTTACGATAAAAACGAAAAGAAATGCGAATAGAACGAAGAAAATTGGAAAAAACAAAACAACTTTATATAATTTACTCAAGCACGTGTTAAAAAAAAACTAAAACGGTTCAATTAAAACGTTAGGCAGCGTACACGGTAACACCAGGAAATATCTGCAGTAAGTTATTTTACACGTTCCCGTACACAACTGTATAAATTAGAAATGTATCAAATCGTCAATCAATATTCCTCCACAAATGCGTACAAACATTTCCAATTTTAAAAAATATATTTAAAAATTCAAATAATACCTATCGATTGGAAATTTAAATAACGAGTTAATCAAACTCCGCCCCCTACCGAATCAATGGTAAACTGATCAATATCGATATCTGTGCAAAATACGTATGCGACGCTTTTAATAATAACTTTTACCATCGAAACAAGAAAAATAATTTCAAATAATATTTACTTTTGATTCAAATACGACAATTTATATTAATAAAGAGGCGGGAATTTCTTTCCGGATAAAAAAGTCTGGACGATCGGATCCGAAGGCGGACGATCCGTGGCGGAGAACGAATTGTAAGCCACGTAACTAACCAACGACCTCGTAAGGCTACGAAAGGAGCACAAATTACGCGTTAACTTACTTTTATTTGCTGGAAAAACGAAGGCTAAAGTAAATGTCAACAAATATGTCTTCCCGCCTTCGTAACAGGACGAGCAACGCGCGATAACTACGATATCCCGGATGACGACGTACCGACGTCTAACCGAGCGTGCGCAGAAACCGTTCAAAATCGTTTGGCGCTAAACAACCGTCGACACTTTTTAGTTAACGGAGCTTAAAATTTTTACGAATTATTACTTTATAATGATTATTATGTAATAAAAAACAATCAAATGCCATTGGTTTAAAACTTTTACAACAGTTACTTTTTTATATACTTTTACGTTACGTCGCGTTATATATTTATTAAATACGACGTAATACAAAGATCCACGTTCAAAAACAGTTAAGGCGTTACGGCATTAGAAAACGAAGGTTAAACTACGTATCGAACCATTCCGATTACCGTATATTTCCGCCGACCCAACATACGCCGACTAAAATTAGTAGAATTTATTTTTTCGTTGTTTTAATAATAAAAGATTTATTTTTTTTATTTATAAAATAGCTACGTTTTTAATCTCGCGTTTCATTCCTTATAAAACGCGGCCATTTATAATTTCGAGGACGAGCGCGAAAGAATCGGAACGTTTATAAAAATACAGTAATATTAGTTAAATTTCCTTTAGAATGACGATTAAAAATAATAATAATAAGTTGGTTCGTGCCGCTTATCCAGCTACTTTTTTACTTTTTTGGAAACGTATAGTATATTTGTCGAACGAGACGACGACTTTTACGGCGGAAAATTGTAAATGAGCGAGAATTTCGTCTCGAGCAAACGGGTCGTGACGTAGATCCTTACTCGTACCGCAAATCCGCAAACGTAATGGCGTCGGCTTTCCCACCAACAGTTCCGAGAGACGTAAAGGACGACGCCACTCGACTCCTTACGAAATAAAAAAAATCACTCTTAGGTTAAACGTAAGCCGATAAGAGTAATCAAATTATGTAAAATTGCAGTCGATTAAAAGGTCTATATATATATATAGTCTATAAATATAAATGTGTCGCGAAATAACGAGTAAAAAACCAACGCGATACGTGGACGGAAGCGTTAAACTTTTAAATATTTTAAAGTTGCGTAATAGCGTTTAAGCGAAACCGTATCGCGATAATTTTGCGTGGATGAAGTTGCGTAACGCGGCGCGTAACTTCGGTGACATTTAAATTCTAAGAAAAGTCATTCGAAGTTTCCAATTTTTTAAATTTGATTTTTATAAACCGAAATTCGTTAACAATTGTTGAAGCGAATTATTTATAAAAATTTTAATGACGAGAAATAATTAAATCCCGTAATATTCCGTATATTTTTAAAATAATCGTCTGGACCTGACGTAATCTAGCAAATTTTATTGTTTTATTTACTCATTATTACTTTGGGGGGAACGCGATGCTAATATTAATAATTAATTATAACGTAATAATATTCAATTTTATTTCATTTCCTTCGCCTAATCGTAATTTATCTATTTCGTATCGCGTGATTTTAGTTTCTTATAAATCATCCGCAACTCGATTTTATCATCGGTTTATTCGTTTTTTGCTGCGTATATCGGAAAGAAAGTTACGAACTAACAAAAGTAATATTAATTTTTAAATTATTAAAACTGAATTTTTATAAACGGTAATAACGCGCCCGGGCATAGTCGGTGGCTTTGGGCATAGGTTGTCACGTGATTATAATCTCGCGTCGTGCGGGACTACGGTACCGCGCGTTACTTCTTTTCACGTGATCATTTAACGAATAAA
The DNA here is from genome assembly GCF_000671375.1 of Centruroides sculpturatus. Classification (NCBI taxonomy): domain Eukaryota; kingdom Metazoa; phylum Arthropoda; class Arachnida; order Scorpiones; family Buthidae; genus Centruroides; species Centruroides sculpturatus. The sequence goes on from NW_019384877.1 coordinate 172,928, forward strand.
ATTGCTTTTTAAATACAGTAAACGGAATATATGCTGCCAAATAATGAAAAATTTGATTTAAATTTTTTTAAATGTCGAGTCACTTGATTTCGCGGATCAACTAGTGAAGAGCTATCGTTTAGGAAATTTATCTTTCGCTCTGACGGAGGTTACGGTTATCGATAGTTAAATATTTTAATCTATTATTAAAACGCGAGAGTAAAATTCTTGCCAAAAATCGATTAGACGGTCGCCCATTTTCCAATGGCCGTACAAAGAAAATATCGATTGTTTAAAGTTATATAAACGAGATCGATAAAATTTTGGGTAAAGCCCTCGGTTGAAAATCGATTTCGTTTCTGGATTACTGATTGATCATTTTTTAAATTTATACGTGTTTGTCGGGTGATTATATTTTCCGTCCACCTTTAAGAGCGAGTGCAACAACGCCGTAGAGAAAGAATTTCGCAGATCCCGATCGTTCGGGTATGGCAGCCAATCGGAAATACTTGGGGATCATTCGGAATACACTTGCGCGATACCATGTTTTCTGTAAATGGGAAATTGGATTCTATATAAATTCTATATAAATGGAAAATTAGCGTCCGGATTTATAGAAATTAATCACAAATGAAAATTAGGTATTTACTGTATATATGTTACAGTCAAAACCCGTTTTTAGTTAGAACGCGTTTTAACTAGTTGAAACTAGTTTATACTGAATGTCTTTGTTAAAACCCGTTTTGTCCAGTTAAAACTAGTTTTAACTCAAATTCATTTTTGACTAGCAGTAAATTCTAGTTTTAACTAGACAAAACGGAATTCATTTTTNAATATCTTTAACAAAGTGTATACTTTCTAGAAATACAATAAAACCGTGTAACTGTTATAAGCACTCACTGTTAACTACAGTTTGCTGAAGATCGCAACAGGGAAGCGTTGAGAGATGCGAGTCAGAGAAGCCAAAGCAAGGTGTGACACTCAAATGGGAGATCTGAAACCGAGTTTTGTTTACTTCTTAGACAAGGTAGTTGGCGCTGCTAGCGCTTTTTAAACAGTTTTTTAAAAAATTAACATTGAGTGTCCAAGTCTGAAACGGATGGTCTGTGGGCCAGAGCCTCGCTCATGCGTGTTAGAGTCCGTTTCAGACTAGTATTCTGACGTCATGTTACAATATGACTGTCTTTGGCGGGATTTTTCGCGCAACTGTCATGGCGTTGATGTACAATAGTTGTTTGAAACGAACTCTACCATTTTTGTACTAGGTGGCAAAGGGCCGCGCAAGAACCTCGCGGAGGCCGCATGCGGCCTCGAGGCCGTAGGTTCCCCACCTAGGGCCTATACCTTTTTAGGAGCACTTTTTACGCGAAAATTTATCATTTCTTTTAGTCTCTCTTTTTTAAAAAAAATTTGCACTTCAGCTTTCCAATTGTAGTTACTATTAATAAAATGAATAAGTGAAATTCAGGTCAAAATGAAATAATAAGAATTTCCACGCATTATGAATATATTTAATTAATAAATATTACTTTACTTTTTTAATTCCAATTAATTGGAATAGACAAATATAGATACATATAACCTGTCTATCTCGACAGATTGGAGATAGACAGGTTTCATGATATAGAGGTTCCCACATAGTAAACGATAACAGGTTTGATTGAAGATATGGTATTTTACTAGTACAATAGTAAGTACAGTTGTTTTGGAAATGTCAAAAATGTTTTATTCATACTTAATACAGGTTAGCTAATACCTGTGTTAAGTAAAAACATTTTTGACATACCTTAACAGGAATAGTTTGTGATGGCCGACTTTCTTCAACCAATAAGACGTAGTCAGTCAGAGAAAAGCAGCATTAAGCTACTTGTAACTTTGTACCGTATTGCGAGCGATGTTTCTCAACTACAATTTATGCTACCAAAATGGAGTCGCGAGCTTTTAATTTGTAATTGACACTTCAGTTTATAATTTGAGATATAGAGGGTTTGGAAGAAAATTATTTGCGATAAATGTGGAAAATATATTGAATTTCGGCTGAAAACGAAGGAGAAAATAAATTTCGAAATAAACGTGTTTGAGATAAGCAGTTTGAACCGTGTATATGTTACTGTGAAAGACCGAAATTAGAGAATGTCGATATTCTCCGGTGAATGTCGACAAATACAAAATACGTTGGTGAAAGACCGAATATTTGGTTATATTATTGTACATTCGAACAATCGCCTGTGTATGTCAGCAAGCACTGATAAGCTTTGGTGGAGGTCAAACGATACCCGAGAAGCCGATGTCGACAGAGAGGCGACAGTCTGTCGCCAAATTCTTCGCCATTTTCTTCTGTTCAAATTGGTAATACCGTGCGAATACAAGTTCTTGATGTCGACCGTGGCCGTACAGATGCCTGAAATGTGTTGGCGGTTGTTTTTGAAATAGAAGACTCCGACTTTTATAAATTAACAAACAAAAATGATACCTTCAAGCAGCTTTATACCCGTAATGAGCGGCCGGATGGCCGAGCGGTCAAGGTGGACCCGGCTCTGGAGCGCTCTGGAGAACCCGGGTTCGAATCCTAACGGGTCGAAAAATCCCCTTGAATTTTTCGGGGGTGGTCCGTTCGGATATGTCGGACCCCGTCCCTCACCACCAGGCAGCCCCATTGTGGGCCTGGCCGAGCCCATAATGGGCCTGCAAAAAAAAGCCCTCTTAGTGCCCACAGGGTGGAATGAGTTTTAAAAAAACCCGTAATGAGTTCGTAATTTGTAATGAAAAGTTACTTTCGATAGATGAGATTTCTTCTCAAGAAATATCACTGAGAGAAGCAGCTGCAGCTAATTCGAAAAGTGGAGGACCAGTCTATACACGCTGTCATTGCAAAAAGAAGTGTTCCACGAATAAATGCAGTTGTAAAAGCAAGGAACTCTTGTCAATTCAAAGTGCCATAACAGTTTAAGTTGTTGCAATAAATAAGATTGTATAACGTTAATCACACAATTTATGTGTAAGTTTAATATTGTATCATTTTCTTTAATGATTTAGAATGTACTGTTCGTTTTAGGTTCAACAGTTTATTTACATGCGCTGTTACTTAAGCTTTCTCCTATTTTGACATATTAAAAAGTTACATTTTTGTCTTAACGTAATAAACATACTTTTATTCAACATTCACCATCAGTGCATGCTGAACGTCGACATTTGCCGGTGTAAGTGAGAAATAATTATTTTTTAAAATAAAAAGTAAAACATCTGGATACGAGTCCAATTTTTCTTGCCATGTCTAATCACCAGGAACAACTATTTCCATTGCAGAGATAACTTTTTTTTAGAGGCTATGCGTCTGCACAAATATGTAAAACAGTTTAAAATGTCCACAGGTGACATTTTAAACTGTTTGTAGAAAAGGACATTTTAAACTGTTTTACATATTTGTGCAGACGCATAGCCTCTAAAAAAAGGTTATCTCTGCAATGGAAATAGTTGTTCCTGGTGATTAGACATGGCAAGAAAAATTGGACTCGTATCCAGATGTTTTACTTTTTATTTTAAAAAATAATTATTTCTCACTTACACCGGCAAATGTCGACGTTCAGCATGCACTGATGGTGAATGTTGAATAAAAGTATGTTTATTACGTTAAGACAAAAATGTAACTTTTTAATATGTCAAAATAGGAGAAAGCTTAAGTAACAGCGCATGTAAATAAACTGTTGAACCTAAAACGAACAGTACATTCTAAATCATTAAAGAAAATGATACAATATTAAACTTACACATAAATTGTGTGATTAACGTTATACAATCTTATTTATTGCAACAACTTAAACTGTTATGGCACTTTGAATTGACAAGAGTTCCTTGCTTTTACAACTGCATTTATTCGTGGAACACTTCTTTTTGCAATGACAGCGTGTATAGACTGGTCCTCCACTTTTCGAATTAGCTGCAGCTGCTTCTCTCAGTGATATTTCTTGAGAAGAAATCTCATCTATCGAAAGTAACTTTTCATTACAAATTACGAACTCATTACGGGTTTTTTTAAAACTCATTCCACCCTGTGGGCACTAAGAGGGCTTTTTTTTGCAGGCCCATTATGGGCTCGGCCAGGCCCACAATGGGGCTGCCTGGTGGTGAGGGACGGGGTCCGACATATCCGAACGGACCACCCCCGAAAAATTCAAGGGGATTTTTCGACCCGTTAGGATTCGAACCCGGGTTCTCCAGAGCGCTCCAGAGCCGGGTCCACCTTGACCGCTCGGCCATCCGGCCGCTCATTACGGGTATAAAGCTGCTTGAAGGTATCATTTTTGTTTGTTAATTTATAAAAGTCGGAGTCTTCTATTTCAAAAACAACCGCCAACACATTTCAGGCATCTGTACGGCCACGGTCGACATCAAGAACTTGTATTCGCACGGTATTACCAATTTGAACAGAAGAAAATGGCGAAGAATTTGGCGACAGACTGTCGCCTCTCTGTCGACATCGGCTTCTCGGGTATCGTTTGACCTCCACCAAAGCTTATCAGTGCTTGCTGACATACACAGGCGATTGTTCGAATGTACAATAATATAACCAAATATTCGGTCTTTCACCAACGTATTTTGTATTTGTCGACATTCACCGGAGAATATCGACATTCTCTAATTTCGGTCTTTCACAGTAACATATACACGGTTCAAACTGCTTATCTCAAACACGTTTATTTCGAAATTTATTTTCTCCTTCGTTTTCAGCCGAAATTCAATATATTTTCCACATTTATCGCAAATAATTTTCTTCCAAACCCTCTATATCTCAAATTATAAACTGAAGTGTCAATTACAAATTAAAAGCTCGCGACTCCATTTTGGTAGCATAAATTGTAGTTGAGAAACATCGCTCGCAATACGGTACAAAGTTACAAGTAGCTTAATGCTGCTTTTCTCTGACTGACTACGTCTTATTGGTTGAAGAAAGTCGGCCATCACAAACTATTCCTGTTAAGGTATGTCAAAAATGTTTTTACTTAACACAGGTATTAGCTAACCTGTATTAAGTATGAATAAAACATTTTTGACATTTCCAAAACAACTGTACTTACTATTGTACTAGTAAAATACCATATCTTCAATCAAACCTGTTATCGTTTACTATGTGGGAACCTCTATATCATGAAACCTGTCTATCTCCAATCTGTCGAGATAGACAGGTTATATGTATCTATATTTGTCTATTCCAATTAATTGGAATTAAAAAAGTAAAGTAATATTTATTAATTAAATATATTCATAATGCGTGGAAATTCTTATTATTTCATTTTGACCTGAATTTCACTTATTCATTTTATTAATAGTAACTACAATTGGAAAGCTGAAGTGCAAATTTTTTTTAAAAAAGAGAGACTAAAAGAAATGATAAATTTTCGCGTAAAAAGTGCTCCTAAAAAGGTATAGGCCCTAGGTGGGGAACCTACGGCCTCGAGGCCGCATGCGGCCTCCGCGAGGTTCTTGCGCGGCCCTTTGCCACCTAGTACAAAAATGGTAGAGTTCGTTTCAAACAACTATTGTACATCAACGCCATGACAGTTGCGCGAAAAATCCCGCCAAAGACAGTCATATTGTAACATGACGTCAGAATACTAGTCTGAAACGGACTCTAACACGCATGAGCGAGGCTCTGGCCCACACACCATCCGTTTCAGACTTGNAACTGGACAAAACGGGTTTTAACAAAGACATTCAGTATAAACTAGTTTCAACTAGTTAAAACGCGTTCTAACTAAAAACGGGTTTTGACTGTAACATATATACAGTAAATACCTAATTTTCATTTGTGATTAATTTCTATAAATCCGGACGCTAATTTTCCATTTATATAGAATTTATATAGAATCCAATTTCCCATTTACAGAAAACATGGTATCGCGCAAGTGTATTCCGAATGATCCCCAAGTATTTCCGATTGGCTGCCATACCCGAACGATCGGGATCTGCGAAATTCTTTCTCTACGGCGTTGTTGCACTCGCTCTTAAAGGTGGACGGAAAATATAATCACCCGACAAACACGTATAAATTTAAAAAATGATCAATCAGTAATCCAGAAACGAAATCGATTTTCAACCGAGGGCTTTACCCAAAATTTTATCGATCTCGTTTATATAACTTTAAACAATCGATATTTTCTTTGTACGGCCATTGGAAAATGGGCGACCGTCTAATCGATTTTTGGCAAGAATTTTACTCTCGCGTTTTAATAATAGATTAAAATATTTAACTATCGATAACCGTAACCTCCGTCAGAGCGAAAGATAAATTTCCTAAACGATAGCTCTTCACTAGTTGATCCGCGAAATCAAGTGACTCGACATTTAAAAAAATTTAAATCAAATTTTTCATTATTTGGCAGCATATATTCCGTTTACTGTATTTAAAAAGCAATTTTATTCGTTAAATGATCACGTGAAAAGAAGTAACGCGCGGTACCGTAGTCCCGCACGACGCGAGATTATAATCACGTGACAACCTATGCCCAAAGCCACCGACTATGCCCGGGCGCGTTATTACCGTTTATAAAAATTCAGTTTTAATAATTTAAAAATTAATATTACTTTTGTTAGTTCGTAACTTTCTTTCCGATATACGCAGCAAAAAACGAATAAACCGATGATAAAATCGAGTTGCGGATGATTTATAAGAAACTAAAATCACGCGATACGAAATAGATAAATTACGATTAGGCGAAGGAAATGAAATAAAATTGAATATTATTACGTTATAATTAATTATTAATATTAGCATCGCGTTCCCCCCAAAGTAATAATGAGTAAATAAAACAATAAAATTTGCTAGATTACGTCAGGTCCAGACGATTATTTTAAAAATATACGGAATATTACGGGATTTAATTATTTCTCGTCATTAAAATTTTTATAAATAATTCGCTTCAACAATTGTTAACGAATTTCGGTTTATAAAAATCAAATTTAAAAAATTGGAAACTTCGAATGACTTTTCTTAGAATTTAAATGTCACCGAAGTTACGCGCCGCGTTACGCAACTTCATCCACGCAAAATTATCGCGATACGGTTTCGCTTAAACGCTATTACGCAACTTTAAAATATTTAAAAGTTTAACGCTTCCGTCCACGTATCGCGTTGGTTTTTTACTCGTTATTTCGCGACACATTTATATTTATAGACTATATATATATAGACCTTTTAATCGACTGCAATTTTACATAATTTGATTACTCTTATCGGCTTACGTTTAACCTAAGAGTGATTTTTTTTATTTCGTAAGGAGTCGAGTGGCGTCGTCCTTTACGTCTCTCGGAACTGTTGGTGGGAAAGCCGACGCCATTACGTTTGCGGATTTGCGGTACGAGTAAGGATCTACGTCACGACCCGTTTGCTCGAGACGAAATTCTCGCTCATTTACAATTTTCCGCCGTAAAAGTCGTCGTCTCGTTCGACAAATATACTATACGTTTCCAAAAAAGTAAAAAAGTAGCTGGATAAGCGGCACGAACCAACTTATTATTATTATTTTTAATCGTCATTCTAAAGGAAATTTAACTAATATTACTGTATTTTTATAAACGTTCCGATTCTTTCGCGCTCGTCCTCGAAATTATAAATGGCCGCGTTTTATAAGGAATGAAACGCGAGATTAAAAACGTAGCTATTTTATAAATAAAAAAAATAAATCTTTTATTATTAAAACAACGAAAAAATAAATTCTACTAATTTTAGTCGGCGTATGTTGGGTCGGCGGAAATATACGGTAATCGGAATGGCTCGATACGTAGTTTAACCTTCGTTTTCTAATGCCGTAACGCCTTAACTGTTTTTGAACGTGGATCTTTGTATTACGTCGTATTTAATAAATATATAACGCGACGTAACGTAAAAGTATATAAAAAAGTAACTGTTGTAAAAGTTTTAAACCAATGGCATTTGATTGTTTTTTATTACATAATAATCATTATAAAGTAATAATTCGTAAAAATTTTAAGCTCCGTTAACTAAAAAGTGTCGACGGTTGTTTAGCGCCAAACGATTTTGAACGGTTTCTGCGCACGCTCGGTTAGACGTCGGTACGTCGTCATCCGGGATATCGTAGTTATCGCGCGTTGCTCGTCCTGTTACGAAGGCGGGAAGACATATTTGTTGACATTTACTTTAGCCTTCGTTTTTCCAGCAAATAAAAGTAAGTTAACGCGTAATTTGTGCTCCTTTCGTAGCCTTACGAGGTCGTTGGTTAGTTACGTGGCTTACAATTCGTTCTCCGCCACGGATCGTCCGCCTTCGGATCCGATCGTCCAGACTTTTTTATCCGGAAAGAAATTCCCGCCTCTTTATTAATATAAATTGTCGTATTTGAATCAAAAGTAAATATTATTTGAAATTATTTTTCTTGTTTCGATGGTAAAAGTTATTATTAAAAGCGTCGCATACGTATTTTGCACAGATATCGATATTGATCAGTTTACCATTGATTCGGTAGGGGGCGGAGTTTGATTAACTCGTTATTTAAATTTCCAATCGATAGGTATTATTTGAATTTTTAAATATATTTTTTAAAATTGGAAATGTTTGTACGCATTTGTGGAGGAATATTGATTGACGATTTGATACATTTCTAATTTATACAGTTGTGTACGGGAACGTGTAAAATAACTTACTGCAGATATTTCCTGGTGTTACCGTGTACGCTGCCTAACGTTTTAATTGAACCGTTTTAGTTTTTTTTTAACACGTGCTTGAGTAAATTATATAAAGTTGTTTTGTTTTTTCCAATTTTCTTCGTTCTATTCGCATTTCTTTTCGTTTTTATCGTAACGTTCCCTTCCAACCACCAGGATAACGCGTGCGTAAAAATGCCCCGTGTGTCGGTTTTTGTCATTTTAGTGCCAGTTTGTCTAAAAATTTCTGTTTAAACGTAAAGCTAAACGCGGTTTATTGACGCCAGACTAAAGATTGATATAATGCGATAAACAATACCGTCAAAAGTTATTCTTCTGTGTACAATTACATTAATATTTTAAAGATTAACGGATATTTCTAACGGAATGAATTTGCTACTATGTCACTCGTCAAATTCGGCTTTGGACGACTGGTAGACGGTTTTCTTCTTCTTTCGATCGGAAGCGAAATTAGCATTTAATTTTTGTTTAGTGGATTGTTTTTAAAATCAGTTCTTGTTAATTCGTCAATACGTAGTTGAATTATTTCTTTTCCTGTATAATAGTTGAGAATTTGACCAGCGTCTTCCTTTCTTTCCTTCCTTTTCGACGACGTCACAATTATGGTCAGTACGTGATGTGTCATCAGTCGATATTTACACACGCATCGCGATGAAAGGTCGGTAGCGAAGGACCGAAAACATATTCTATCTTCGTTTCGTTATTTTCTGGTAAAGTGATTGATTATCGTGTTAAAGTATCCGTATAATCGACTGTTGCATCGGTAACCTATTATTCAGTTAGAGAATAAGATTTTACAACACGCATTCTGACAATCGTAGTGGTTGAATTGATAAAATGAAAAAAATGACCATTAACAGATTTCTGTCACGTATTTTAAATTTAATAGGCTGCATATATGTAGTTTATATACAGTAGCCATATCCTTCTAAGGAAAATCGATATTGATGCTTAAAGGCTCGTATCGATCTTTGCATAGGAGGAAATAAGGGTAACATACGTTACAATAAGCCACTATAACGTATGTTTTAAAGACAATTAATTAAACGTAATTTTAAACACAATTAAATTAATCTTGTCAATAATCTAGCTATCTTGTTGTTTTTAATTATGACGAGAAGAATTTACGGTGTCGGCGTATGACGGGCCTTGTTTATTTTCATCGTTTAGCATTTTTTACTCGCATTTCCTAATATCCTCTATGTAATCTAGTGCGGGAAATGACAAATATTCACGATATCTCAATAACATTTAAATCTCTTCCAGCAGATGTTTTATTCATTTTACCAATGTAAAATAATAATAAAGTGCCGTATAATCGTTATATATTTAAAACTCATTGCTAATAGCATTATCAAAATTTTCTATTTTTAACGTTTATGGTGAAACTTGTAAAGGTCGAGTCAAGGAATGAAATGCTTTCCTCTTTCTTCCTTTTTAGATTATCTGAAATTGATATTGATTTAGTTATATATTATGAAAGAACAGTTATTTGGATTTCGTTTAATTAATACGTAGAGATTATAATCTGGAGGCCAAACTAAAGTCAACTTTTTCAGTTTTAGTTTTAATATAAATATTGATCTGGGTATAAATTCTTGGTGCAGTTTTGATCGAAGTGATTCTGGCTTGGTGCCAGACGTCTGAGCGAGTAGCCCTCCTCACCTTTGCCTGTGGAAGAATCAGAGGTGGTGTAATAACAGGTCACACTACTGCTAACTTCGTCCTACCCTCCACAATAGAATGGTTAAAACCGAGGTGCTGTAAATGAGGGGTGATTACTGCTGACCTTCAAACTCTCTCTCCTAGTTAACTCGCTGTATATTGAGTTTAAAATACGCTTATTTTTTATCCATCGAGGTTTATAATACCGCAAGTAACCGTTTATTGATCTAGTAACAGGTTATTTTAGGAATCCTGTCTAATTAGCAAACTATCCGATATACTTCTAATATATATATTATTGTTATATAACATTCGAGACGTATCATAGTGATTTTTAGGAACGGGTTTTGTACATAAGTAGGCGAACTGCATTTCTGATTTGTCGCTTGACCAGATTTTTGTGAATTATCTCCATTTAGGAGTTTTTATTCTCTTTGTTTTTTAAAGTTGCTTTATTACACGTGGAGCGTGTAACTAAAATAACACGTGGTACAGCGTGTTGGACTATATTTATGACTAATAAATGAATTGGAACCGCATCCTTTATCTCGTTGTCATGGTTACGGATTTATTTTCCAGTCGTTCCGCTTCTCATCTTTGAAGATAGAATGGATTCTACGAATTCGAATTTGAAATTTTGTCGAAGTAAATAAAAATTCTTATACTGTTGAAATTTTGTTTCATTTAATTTAACATGTTATATTGTAATGACTCGACATTTTCTTTCCATCACGTAGGAAAGTCTCATGTGATTTACAGTAATTTATTAATTAAAATAATAAAGAGAACGGTTATTTCCAAGCCGATTTATATAAATAACCGCGGCGATTGCAAAAAAAAAAATCACGATCTTTGTCCTTGAGCAGTTAACACGTTTAACACTTCGCTGTAGCATTAAAAGTTTATTTGTTAGATATTATTCGGATGCATAATTTGCTGTAATAATCAAATACATCTTTTGTCTGATTCCAAATACAATGCCATAAAGCTAATTAAATTCGTTATATTTTTATATTTAGAAAATATAAGTACTTGTAACAATTTCTTAGGGATTGATTATGTGCTGTACAGTACATAGTTTAAGCTATTTCAGCAAAAATACATTACAGAAACTTGTNAAATCTACTATAGGAATATCTAAACATGGGGATTATATATATATATATATATATATATAACTCCTATTCATCAGCCATGACATGGAAGAAGAGGGTGAGAGCAAGAAAGCCTAAGAGAAAGATTGTAGTATCGACGATAGACGATAGAAGGAACTTATTCGAAAGCGTGAGAGCGGTACGCGTGTGACGGATCTGGCGGTCATATTTAAAATCGACGTTGTGCATCAATCTAAAAACAAGGAAGCGATAAAAGCAGCAAATGTGGTTAAAAGAGTGACAACGTTGACCTCCGAGAGATCGCGTGTTATTGAGAAGGAAAAACTCCTCTTTGTGTATAACATATGTTACTGTGAAATACCAAAATTAGAGAATGTCGATATTCTCCGATGAATATCGACACATACAAAATACGTCGGTGAAAGACCGAATATTTGGTTATATTATTATTAGTGTTGTAACGAATAGTATATTCGGCCTCAGGCCGAATACCGAATATTCGGCCAGGAGCGTAGCCGAATAGCCGAATATTCGGCCAAACTATTCGGCTTAATTAACGCACGTACGAAAATTGGCGCGCAAACCGCATTATGGCAAGGACCCTGCTCTCCATTGGCCCACTGTCACTACGCTTTGCCAATCGCGTTAATTCTTGACAGTTGTAGCGGACAGACAAGAGTGTCATGGAAGTATGTGATAAATGATAATATCAAATGTGTATAACAATGAAATGACCTACACGTGTAAATAATGGAAAAAGAACAGAGAAAGACCGCGAAATAAAAATGTGAAAATAAATATGACATTAAGTTGATAGCATAATCGAATAAGTCGAAGCAGCTTATTGGCGCGAAATTTGCGGCCGTCAATGCCAAATAAGTGTTGTCATAGACTTCGGAAAGCTAAATGCTTGTAATGAAAGTCACTTAGCGTGCACGGGCGAAAGCCTAGGACCGTTCGGGCTATCAAGCTGTCTCGAATCTGTGAAATCATAACTTGACATATACCGACATCCTATCTGAATGTTTTCTCCGTTATCACCAGGCTATGAGTCACGTAATTATAAAATGGAAAAACTACAAAGGAAAAGTGACGAATCGAAAGTATCCTGAGCGCGTATTATGATGTATGCGTAGGCATACGTGGACCAGAGAGATAGAAGAAAGAGAAAGGAAAGAGCAAAGACGAGCGCTTAAAAAGGATAGACAGGGTCAGACCCTCAGATGTGTGACGATTCTCGAACGAATAGGTGTGTCCGTGTGCTGATTTTTGTAATTATAAATTGTAAATACAGTACATGTGACTAATATTATTATTTTTTATTTTGTGTATGTTATAAGTTATAAATAAATATAAACAAACAACACTAACCAGATAACATTAAATCTAAATACCAAAATGATTAATTTACTGTGTTTTTGTTATTTCTTACTCCTGTTTCTAGGTATTCGGTATTCGGCCGAATAGCGAAAAATAGGTCGAATACCGAATAGTAACCGAATATTCGTTACATCACTAATTATTATACATTCGAACAATCGCCGGTGTATGTCGACAAGCACAGATAAGCTTTGGTGGAGGTCGAAACGACACCCGAAAAGCCGATGTCGACAGAGAGGCGATAGTCTGTCGCCAAATCCTTTGTGAGTAGCCGGAGGTACGACAAAGTCGTATCTCTTTTCCCGGCAAAGGTTTGGTGGAAATCGCTCACTTTCGGGACATTCCAATTTTCAACGCTGACTCAGCGCTGATCTCAACATTCGTTAAAATTCGTTCCTTTTTTCAACGTTGAGGTAGCGCTGTTGTCAGCGCTGACTCAACACACTCAGCACTCAACAGATATGTTGACTGATACTTTCCAATGAATTGTGGGTAATTGGTAAGACATTTGAATGGAATCCATCTTGCTGAGAATGGAATTTTGGGAACTAAGCACTTCGTACTCGAGTTGGAACGTCGTTGATGACGTCAAATTGTTGACTTCAACACTCAACACTCGCGTTGAAAATTAGAATGTCCCGTTTGTCACTGGATGGTGTTTTTGTTCTCTTGATCCCGTGAGGTGGGGATTTGTTAGTCAGGTCGAGTGGCGAAGGATGAGAGGGGTCGTCGGTAAGGCGTCGGCGATATCCGAATAAAAGACACCATTAACAGATCAGTTCGTAATTTGTAAAGAAAAGTTACTTTTCATAGATGAGATTTCTTCTCAAGAAATATCGCCGAGAGAAGCTACAGCTAATTCGAAAAGTGGAGGCAAGGCTGTACACGCTGTCATTGCAAAAAGAAGTGTTCCACGAATAAATGCAGTTGTAAAAGCAAGGGACTCAAAATTTAAGTTTAAGTTTAAGTTATTGCAATAAATTCAAATTTGAACTTTATTGAAATAAAGTTTAAGTTATTGCAATAAATAAGATTGTATAACGTTAATCACATAATTTATGTGTATGTGTAATTTTGTGTATTATTCTTCTTATCTGATTAAAAATGTACTGTTCGTTTTAGGTTCAACAGTTTATTTACACGCGCTGTTACTTAAGCTTTCTCCTATTTTGACATATTAAAAAGTTACATTTTTGTCTTAACGTAATAAACATACTTTTATTCAACATTCACCATCAGTGCATGCTGAATGTCGACATTTGCCGGTGTAAGTGAGAAATAATGATATTTAGCAAATATTTCGTACATACACGAAAAGACTGTGTGAATGCTAACATTCACCGGAGAATGTTGACATTCGCCAAATATCGGTCATTCACAGTAACATATATAACAGACATGGGCAAATGCGGCTCTTGCTGAAAGTGTTAATTTCTGTTTTTTATTATTATTTTTACAATTTTATTTCCACAATTTTGTGAAAATATGTTTATTAAAAAAATTCAATACAGTAAAACCTGTCAATGGCGACCACCCACGGTTCCTTCAAAAAGTGTTCTTTTAGACAGGTGGTCGTCCAATACAGGTGGTGCCGTAATACCGTATTTTCGTACGTATTTTGCGCACTTTTTAGTCATTTCTACTAAGCAAAACTCGAGGTGAGTAAAAATAAGCGAATTTTTTCAACTATAGGGCTATATTGGTATTGTATTTTATTCTTATCGGATAACCCGATTTACGGGAGTCGTCGTGATATTGTAAGACAGATTTAACACCAATATTTAAAGATTAATACAATAGTCGCATTTTCTCGATTATAATGCACACTTTTTTTTCCGATTTAATTAATTCGACTCGGTTCTTTTCGTTCGCTCCTCAGTTACGTGTATTACGTCATCGATATACAAGCACGTCTTATCTCTCCATCACTTTGCTTTTGGTTTTCATTAGTTTAATCTTATTTTAACTTTAAAAATACTGTATTTTTTAATATTTAATATTTTCTTAATTAATTAAGTACAATAAGAAAAATTATTAATTAATAATAAAACGATTTTATTATTTTTTCTCATTATACGATTTCATTACAATCGCGGAATCGAAAAAGGAAGTAAAACTGATTTTTGCATTAATGCGTTTATTGTTTTTTGAATATTTTGCCTGCGAAAATTACTTGGATATTATTTTTCTAAAAATATCGTGGAAATAAGGTAGGTTGATACAGAAACTATTTATCGCACGTGTACTGTATATGAGCTTCAAAATAAATAAATAAAAATAGATTTTATCAAACGATGAGATCAGCCGATTAATTGTATCGTGTACAATATTTTACACCCCCAAGGAAAATACTGTAGGTCTAGGGTAAAATAAATTTTGTTTTCCCACAGTTAAACTTCGCCGCTAATTGCTGTTGTGATAACTTTAATACGATCTTCTAACGACAGCACTTTGCATTTCGGACATTTTCCAACAAACTGAAATGAATTTCCTTTGTTGCTAGACTAATTTATTAACACCTGCACCTAATTTCGAGGGTGGGAGAAGTGCCCGGGATGGGTTCGAACGAGAGTTTAGACTAATTTATTATATTAGGAGGTGGAAACGTTGTTGAGATGGGTTCTTACAATAGTTTAGACCAGATACATTCGCGAAAGTGGTCGCTTATTACAGGTGTTGTATGTTGTTTCGGACCAAAAATCGATGCCCGCGGTCGCGTTACACAGGTGGTCGTTTAATACAGGTAACTTATACGAAGACTCTATGGATAAGCTATTCCGTGCCAAAAATTTTTGCCCGTTTTGACAGGTGCCCGTCGAATGCAGGTGGTCGCCTAAGCAGTTTTCACTGTATTTGTTTTATATCATATTTA
This sequence comes from Centruroides sculpturatus, assembly GCF_000671375.1. NCBI lineage: Eukaryota > Metazoa > Arthropoda > Arachnida > Scorpiones > Buthidae > Centruroides > Centruroides sculpturatus. The sequence goes on from NW_019384877.1 coordinate 188,618, forward strand.
TATTATATAATAAAATCGCGGTACAGAACTGCGGCTCCCATGCATTTTGCAAAACCTACATTTCGGCTCCCACTGAACTCTCGCTTGCCCACCCCTGGTATATAAATTAAAAGCAATTCGCTGGTGTTAACATCTCCGAGAGGATTAGTTGTGAGAAAGTCAAGAAACTGCTTAATGCCCTTAAGAAACGGAGCATCACCACTCCTCGCCAAGGTACAGTAAATGCAGTTTTTATTTTATTATACAGTACTTACGTATTTCATTTAGTCTATTGTTTTTATGTTTTGATTTATTAAAGGCATTTAGTTGTGTCATTTTACCTTAAATGAATTAAGTGTATTTGCTGTTCAAGTTAATCGAAATTGGCATTGTTTGGGGTATAAAAACGAATTAATTCACTTTCCCTTACTTCTATCATGGGTAAAATTGATTCGGACTTCAAACGATTCAGAGTTCGAAGGGTAGCCTTCTGGAACTAATTAAATTCGAAGAACGAGACATGACTGTATTTTTTGAAGATTGATTCATATTCAAGCCGCGCACATCTTCTCGTTAGCGTGCTTTGGTCAGGGACAGAGTGCTCGGTATACGTTTCAAGAAAGTTTATAAATGCAAGATGATTTTCCACGTTCCCTGGCCGTATAAAACAAGCCAGTTCACACCAAACTTCATTCTTTTTGTTTGAATTGTCCTTTTTAGAATTAAATAATGCCAAAATAAAATTATTTCCCTTCTTTTCGTTTTTTCTTTTTCTATTGGAATTATGTTTTGCGTATTTAATGCGCTGCTTAACCTGTGAAGAGAGGTGTCTTCCATCTAAATTTATGCTAATATCACACAGTTCACATGTCAAAATTCTATTGTCGATCGAAATTCGTTCGTCTTTAAAATTATTTCCTAAGTCCTTCAGTTTTGACTTTGATATCTTTGGTATTTTTTAAACCGGAAAACCTTTGCGTCATCACCAGTCACCGCATCTCTTCTCATCTTCGTCAACAATGGAATCGTCGAATTAATTCTGACGTTCGATATCACGAAATCCGTAATTAATACCTGGTATAAATAATACGATATTGTGCAATAATAGACAACAATGGAAAAGAAAGAACGAAAAGAAAAGAATTTTATTTTGGCATTATCACTAGATTAAATTAACTGCATCAATTCGACTACACCAAATTACGGTACTTAATATTAAAATTAATATTAATTAATATTATTATATTATTTGGTTCCGAGGCCTATGAATCATACAAATGTCATTAATAATTTAAAAATTCCACTGTAAGGAAAAACATCGACTAATAATCGTATATATATATATATATATATATTGTATATACATGTTACTGTGA
>NW_019384877.1:190729-211776 GCF_000671375.1 Centruroides sculpturatus
CAGGTCAAGAGTTTAAAAATACTCCCACCTTTTTCTTGTCCTAAAGTTACCCTTTAAGTAGGGGTAACTTTAGGACAAAGTGTTTTTTTAACAGTATAAAAGTAGGATTGTCGCAACGTTAGACTGTCACCAATCTTTATTTATCAAAAATAGTCCCCTGCATTAAGCGGGGTCTTAGTATGTATATATATATATATATTATATACAAATGTACGAACAAATAAAAACCCAGCGAAGCAGGTCCTTGCAGCTAGTAAAAGTTAAATATACTTACAATAAGATAAAACGGCGTAGATCTTTGTCGGAAAGAAGACACAAAACGAACACGCCCATTTATATTGTTTTTAATTAAAATCACCCTTAGACAAGTGATTTTATCGATCAATCACGGCAAGAAATTTCAAATTTTTGAAAGGATTAATTTTAAAATTCAAATTTGTTTACAGTTGAAATCTGTCAGCTAATGAAAAGCATATTTTAAATTTCGAACATTAAATGGGCGGAAATTCGAGGAGATGGGTTAGAAATCGTTAACTATTGTTGGAATTAAACGAAGATTTTATCAAAGTTCGTTAGCATCGGGTCATTAAATTCATTAACTTTGTACACTTCCATATTATTAATAATTCCCTGTAATCAGTATTATAAAATGTCGATAACGATATTAGTCGGTAACTATTCATTATTCCGATTTCGATATTGAAAAATATCGTAATTTAAAATTTTCAAACGGAGTTGGTTAATTTTCATGTAAAATTTAGTATAGAAGAAAAATTGAAAAAAAAAATATAGAATATAAAAGTTAGTTCGAGTTAAAACAGTCAGACACGACCAACTTTCCTACATTTCGGCTCCCACTGAACTCTCGCTTGCCCACCCTGGTATATAAATTAAAAGCAATTCGCTGGTGTTAACATCTCCGAGAGGATTAGTTGTGAGAAAGNCTGGAAAAAGATCTGAAGTTTAAATAAATATATTTATTTGTAAATTTTAGCAGTGGTAGTGTCACGTTCTTCAAAGTTGGTCGTGTCTGACTGTTTTAACTCAAAGTAACTTTTATATTCTATTTTTTTTTTTTCAATTTTTCTTCTATACTAAATTTTATGTGGAAAATATCGTATCGATAGTCGATTATTCAATATAAAACACCATTATTTTACAAGAGATAAAGGTATTTAATCGAAATATGAAAAAATTATTAATTAAAAATATAATAATTTAATTAATAGACCTAATACATTCGTAAATAGAAATAGAAAAGTATACAAATTATCCACTTTAATTAAGTGCAAAAAAAGAGGAAAAGTGTCAAAAACTGCTCAGAGGTAAAAGAGGGAACTAATAGCCTTCCAAACGATCGTAAACTTAATGGAAAAAACCTCTTGTGATACTTTGAAACAGCCCCTGCGCAAATAACGAAAAAGGGAGCGGAGCACCTGAACTTCCCAACTTTAATAATATCTGTAAAGATTGTTTGAACAGTAACGTATCCAGGATTTTCAGAACATAGACGGATTCGGGGATCAAAGCGCATGCCCAATGGTGGATTATATTCCTTTCGGGTCCTAGAAGCCATTTCACTTTCCCGGCTTTGTTATAGGCCTATATAACAGAGGGAAAGTATGGCGATCGGTCAAAAAATGACCACCCAAGATTATTTTACGTTTTTGGACTCGGGAAACCTTGAAACGTCGAGAAATGCAAAAAATTCGGGTTTTTTCCTGTTTGTATGGATGTTCGTGTGTGTCTGGGTGTAGCACGATTTTGTTCACCCTCTTTCAAGCTTTATAACTCTCGTGTTTTTGTCGAAATTTTATGAAATTTTGCAGGGAAGTTTGTGTATTAGGAGGATTAATGTTATTAAAGTTTGGCGGTTAATGGTCAACGGGGGTGGGGAGATAATGGGAGGCGAGTTTCGTAACTCAAGTAAGGACGGATTTAATGACGATTTTATTCGTTATTGGACTGCAATTTTTAAAAATTGTAGACTTATAAATTTCCACTGTCGTCTGTCCGTTCGTTTGTCGTTCGTCTTTCCTTAATTTTGAGAACGGTGTTAGATATATGAAAGCCGAGAGCAGATACGAGCGGGAGGCTTCGATCAACTATAAGGTGGTCCTCTACTTTTGTACAGTACAATTCGCTATTTCATACACATTTCGTACTTTCGAGTTTTGTTGATATATATGGCAAAACGCGCGTACTTTCATGTAATGATTCTCTCCTTCTCATGAACTATTAGTCACTAGTCTCTCCCCACCTATCCCACATTAATCACGTCCATTTTCGGCGTTATAGGTTTTAGTCTTAAGCAGGGACGTCTCGAGTTACTTTTCAATCTTGACAACTTTTTCACCATCGTGGAAGAATGTGATCCGAATGAAGTGGCGAGCATATCATTTAAATTAAATTAATTAAAAATTGCGACCACGTCACAGTAAACAATTACCGTATATCTGCGCAGATAAGGCGATAGTTGAATCATAAAAAAAAAAAACCAAAACCGGAGTCGTCTTATAGGACAGATACAAAAAAAATTAGATTGAAATTTATATAAATTAAATACATTATAAAAAAACGGAAAAACCGTAATTATTTACTAGTATAGAGTAGGGTATGTGCACAAAATAGAATAGCCCATACAACGTTTTTGGAAATAGTCGAGGTCATTACCCGAATGCCCGAATCAGTGCGAATTTTGCAACAATAGCGAGGCAGTGCTGTCAGATGTAAGAAAATAAAATTTGTTTGTTCGAACAATTACGAATTGGACGTAATCCCGTATATGCTATACAGTGTTATTATCCAGATGATGATCGCTGATCTAAACTAAATTCATAGGCCGTTGACAGTTTGGAGCTCGTCTTATGGGACAGATATATGCTAAAACTATAAAACTTGGACGAAAATTTATACCTTTTCTTATCTGCGCAAATGTACGGTAATTAGCATTTACAATTTTTTCGCTTCATTTTTATGTTTAATAAAGTGATTTTAATATTTGTACTTATTTTAAATCTACATATTTATTTCAAAAATGTCAAAAATGAAAAATCTCTGCTCGTAGTTTTTGCTTTAATTTTCGTTAGTGCACGTTTCGATATTAAATGTTGCGCAAGACAGTGCCATATTCCGTAGTCCTTTTATCTTTTTCAATCATTAATTACAAGTGATTAAAATGAAAAGTTTTATATCTAGCTATTAATATCGCGTACCGTACAAATTTATTAATTTGAGTAAATAAAGTAAATGACTAGGGGTTCGAGGGTTTCAAAAGGTTTTAGTACGCGGTCCGCGGCCGAAAAAAGTTTGGCAACTCTTGTGGTAAAAGAACTCGCATTACTTCTATTGCGTAATAAAGTACTCACTTTGGTAAGCCGAATAATAATTTAGCATAATTAACTTTTTTCGTTAAAATTAAGTTATATACATTTATGATAATAAATATCACTGTCTTCAAATACTGTATACAATATATGAGTAATCTAAATATATAAAACTAGCAGACCTCGCCACGCATTGTTGTGGCTCAAAATGTATCTATTATAAATGTAAAACACATCCCCCGTGGAGGGGAGAAATTTTTCGAAAAATTTCTTCTTAGTGTTCTTCTCTTCACGTACCCTATTAAAACGCCATCAAAAACGCAAAAAACGCATCTAAAATAGTATAAATGGAAGCAGAGTTCTTTACGGTAAGCCTTAATCCTAACCATCTCCCTTCAGTGGGGGGATTTCGACACGTATATTATATAAAAAACACGTGCGTATTCGAATGCAGCGTTGTGTCAAAATTTCAAAGGAATCTTTAGGAAGAAGCGAACATTACATTTTTATTTATATAGATAGATAGAAGATGATCCGCTTTAGTTCATTTTCACAGAAAAGCGTAATGCCTGGCAGAAAAGCAAACTTAGAGCGTCGTACTCGTAGCGCCATCTGTTGGACATAAAAGCCTTAACCTAGATGATATCTTTTAATTTATGTGAATGTTTAACGGAATAATATACAGCCTATGTCCACCCCGAAGTTCCATTCTAAATATTGGTAAAAGAATTTTTGAAATCGGATGAGTAGTTTCGGAGATTATTTGCTACATCCAAACTTACTTACTTACTGTACTTACAAATATCACCTCTTTATAATATTAGTATAGATTACTTGTCCTGACTGACTGACTGAGTCACTGATTCATCATCGCCCAGAGCAAACCGCTGAACCTAGAGGTGAAATTTGGTACACAGTTAGGGTACGTCACGAAAACGCGCACTAAGAAAAGGGATTTTTCGAAATTCCCAAGCGGGGGGAGGGAGAGCATTAAGGCTTAACCTAAAGAACGGCTTCTACTGTACTATTTTTGTTTTTAACTGCGTTTTAGTAGGATACGCCATGGGAATGCACACAAAGAAGGGATTTTTCGAAATTCCCCAGCGGAGGAAGGGGAGGAGGCGTAAAGAGTGCGAGAGTGGAGGAGTCGTGGAGCTATGGCAAATCGTCGTTCGAGCGCTTGTTTTTTTGCAAGCACAAAGTTTCGGAAAGTGACTCGTTAACTTGTTCCAATTGTTCTAAATTTGCTCATTTCTATTGTTTTGGGATCCAGGCAGCAAACTTTCCTAAGTTCCGCAAGTCTTACAAAAAAGTTGGATATTTGAAGATTGCAAATTAGTGAAAACCATTAATAAAAACGCAAATTGGACACATGAACTGGAAGAGGACAGAGAACTGGGTGAGTGTGAGCAGATTATTATGACTTCACATAATTATAATAAGAACGTGGATAGAACACAAGAACTTTTACTCCAACGTCACCCTTAAGTATAACTACAAAAATTTCTGAAATGATTTTACAAGAAGCGAAATTAATATACTTGGAGTTGAGTCACATAAAAGAAACAACATAGAAATTCAGAAATCGATAGAATTCTTAACAAATAAGTTTGACAAAGTGGAAAAGAAAATTAATGTTTTAGAGAAAAACCATGTAACTTCTAGCGAAACAATTACAGAACTAAAAGAAGAGAATAAAAGTACGAAGGCAGAATTAAATTCTTTAAAAAAAATTCTGCATGTTGGAGCAGGATCTAAACAACTCGAGCTTGGAGGTTGTTGGCGTGCCGACACTTCAGAATGAGAATTTAACAGAAATAGCATATAAAATTTTTTCGTTTGTCCACGATAATTTTAATCAGTAGCTCTATCGAATGCCTATAGCAGTGTTTCTCAACCTCTAACGAATCGTCGCCCCCTTCAATAAAACCGTTACGTAGTATCGCCCCCTTCACTACAAAATTCCGATGCCGAGGGACAAGGCTAACGCCAAATTCGTACTGCATTGAATAGACAAGTGACTTGTATAATGTTATTTATTTAATTATTGTACGATATAACGAATAAAATATCTAATTATTCTTAATATAATGTTTTACTATATCGCCCAGTAAATTGTTTTTAGCCCCCAAAATGTAAATTGTTACTAATCGCCCCCTCAACATGGAAAAACGGCCACAACGCTGAGAAACACTGGCCTATAGAACCCAGTAATAATGAAAAAAAAGAATTCAAAACTAGGTTGCAACCAATTATAGTGAAATGTGCCAGTTCAGTTGTCAAATAAAAAATTATAAATAATATTAAAAAGAAGAAGTTAAAAATAAGTACAAATGCGTGTCACATTATAAACGAGGAATATAAAATATATATAAATGAACATCTTACTCCATATTATAGAAATATTTTCTACAAAACCAGAACGCTAAAAAAACAAGGAAAAATATTAAACACTTGGACAAATAACGGAAATTTGTATTTAAAAAAGGTCACTTCTCCTACAATTCGGATACCAACATTGGACAGTTTAGAGAAAATTTTTCGGAGTGACTGAATTATTAACACATATAAAGGTAGACGACTTCTTTAAAAAGGTCATATTCGTTTTTTATCGCAACGTAAGAGGTTTAAATAACAAATATTTAGAAATACTTAAAACAACCGAGGAATATAACTGCAACTTCGATGTATTAGCTTTTTGCGAGACTCGGACAAATGATGTAAATCCTCCACCATATATAAAAGACTATCGGCAAGAAAAAATAGAAAGAAAACCTAATCAGCATGAAGGCATAGTAATATATATACATAATGATAAACATTACGAAGTTGTTTCAGATCTAACTTTTACAAGGAATTACAGTATATAGATGTAATTACGATAGTCGTAAGTAATCCGATGTTGGTAATAGTCTATCATTGCCCATCTACAAACTACGGAATTTTCCTGGATGTTATAAATGAAATACTATTACATAAATCAACCAAATATGGAAAATATAAATTACAAATAATCGGGGATTTTAACATCGATTTACCGAAAAATAACTCCTCCGACACCTCCGAACTGGTAAATCTCTGCTTTGCCGAAAATTTAACAGTTGTGGGCTGATTCGAATCAACCGACTAGATACGGAAAAACCACTCATTCTTTGATAGACTTTGGTCTAACAAACGATAGCGCGTGTCAATTTTTAATACATCAAAATTTGATATCTGACCATCTACCTATCGTCGTCTTTACCCCCGAAAAAACCTCGATACGTGGATAAAGAACCGTAGAATCAATAATTCCTCGATTTGCTGTTTACATTACGCTTTGTCGTCTCGTTTCTCCCGGAGTTATTACTATACTTCGAGTTTGACGACTGACCAATTAGCTGACTATTTATACACCATCTTACTCGTTTTTATCGATAAATATCTTCCCACTAAAAAATATGTGAAAAAAATAAAACTAGCGGGAAAGAATTCTTAAAGAATTTTATATCCGAACACACACTCGCATTAATTAAACGGAAGAAAACTTTACTTAAAACAGTCAAAAATAAAAATTAGACGACTTTCGAAGAACGAAACAAATACTTAGAGGATATACATACCTTGAATAAACAAATCAGAAAAAAATATCCGTAATGAAGAGAGAAACTATTACAGTTTTCTGTTTTCTAATGTTAAACCTCCTTCTGATTTCTGGAAAAGTATTAAGACGTTGCCCTTTCGTGTAACCAAGACAAAGAATAAGGCTAAAATAGATCATTTGAATTACGAGGGAAAATGATAAATGATGAGCGCACTTTTAGTGACATTTTTGCCGTCCTCGAACGGCTTTGCTCCAGATGTCTTCGGCAATATCAATTCGGAGCAACACAGAACAAATACAGTACAAATTAGTAAAGTCCAGTCAGTGACGTGCGGTCATTGGAAGTGATGGATGCGCCGCTTCCCTCGTATTTTCTAAAAAATAAATACATATTAATTTTAATTATACGAAAATAATCACGCAATATTTTATTATAACCGCATTATGTATTTTATTACAAATTTCTATACTATACGTGAAATAAAAGTTAAGATCGCTATTGTATATTCGAATATTAGTGGCGGAGTGGAAGCGCTGTATTGTCAGCATCCAAAAAGCAATATTCGCGCACGCGCTTTACGGAGCACCAACCTCACCCGGTTTAGCCGGTGGAAGCCTAGGACCTCGGGTGGACGCTACACGAATACCACATCCAATTCTATCCGGGACTGGTTCCGGGCTGTTAGCCACCTGCCCGCTAGATATTTGGCCGCCCTCGCCTGATTACACGAATCACCAGTAGATTTATAACTTAAGCCAACCGATAAGAATTTACTGGCATATTTTTACGATAGTTCTCTTTAGTTGACAGGAGTTTTAAAAAAATCCATTAAAATATTTGGCATTATTATCCCGCTCTCCGATTTTATATTACTCACGGATTTCGATGTTAAACCGGTGATATTACGATTTCGTATATCTGTTACTGTAAATGCTCGAACTATGGTAAATCCTAAGATCTTCCAGTAAAACCTAAGATTTACCAAATCTTTGTGGTAAAAGTCCGAAATGTTCTGCGATCATCGCTAATTTCGAACTTTTACCAGCATTTACTCTGTATATCTTAGGTTTTACGTCAGAGACATGGTAAATGTTGAAAAAATAGTCTCCGCTTTCTGCACCGCACCGCGTCACAGCCTTCGCTCGCCACATTTCATCGTTTGACACGTTAGAACACGCACGTTAATTCAAATCTTGTTTGAGATTTCGTTGTCTAAAAGTTATTTATGAATCAAGATGAGTATGAAACGGAGATTTGATGAAATAATGGACGAGCTCGTTGCAAGCAAGAAAGATAATAACTTTTACTTAATAGGGACAAATACGCAAAGTGTTTGGAGGAAGTAAAAGCTGCAAAGAACATAAAAAAGAAACAAGCCGTTCATTACAGGCGTATAAAGCGTCACGACATTTTGACTATAGGCGGCGAAGAAAAACTAATTGCACTTATGAAGGAGGAGGATGGAGAAATAAGGTATTACATTTGTTACGAGGACTTATTCAATATTCTCGAAGAAACACATGTTGCTGTTGGCCACGGTGGAAGGACACGGATACTTAAGGAATGTAACCGCAAGAATAAAAATGTAACAGTTGAGGCTACTATGACATATTTGAAGCTATGTCAACCTTGCCAAAAGAAACAGAAGACTTTGAAAAAGGGCATTGTTGTCAGACCTATACTTCACAGTGAAATGAACTCACGCTGTCAGGTTGATCTAATAGATCTATCAATACAAACTACCCCAGATGGAAATTATAAATTTATTTTAGTTTACCAAGACCATCTTACCAAATCTGCGATCCTTCGTGCGTTTCAAACTAAACGCGCCGTAGAAGTTGCATACCATCTTTTGGATATTTTCACCACTTTTGGAGCGCCGAGCATCCTTCATTCCGATAATGGTTGAGAATTCTCTAACCAAGTTATTGAGAGTTTATGCTCCATATAGCCGGATGTAAAAATCGTACATGGAAAGGCAAGACATAGCCAAAGTCAAGGATCAGCGGAGCGTGCTAATCAAGACAGAAAATACAGTATGTTGAGTATGTGGATGGAAACCAATCAGTTATCAAAGTGGTCAGAGGGTTTAAGATTCATTCAGGCAATGAAAAATACAGCATATCAGGATGGAATCAAATGTTCCCCCTACGAAGCAATGTCTGGTTGTCCAATGAAAATGGGCCTTGCAACTTCAGCAATCCCTTGTGATATGATTAGAGTTATAAGATCTGAAGAAGATTTAGAGAAGTTGTTTGATTCGCATGACAATATGAAACAAAATAATGACGTCGAAAATGCGATCGAATAGGATAAAGAAGAAAGCATTGTTGAAAATGAGTCAGAAGGGGTTAAAAAATGCCTAACGAAGAAGTGCGCTTGCAAGTCATCAGGATTACTTTATAATTCTAAATGCCATGATAGCTCTCCATCTTGTAACAAGTAAAATCCTTTTTTAATTTTATTAAATGAACAATGAATACCAAATGATTAGAAAAAATACTGTGATTACTGATTAGCTTAGCCGGGTAGGCTAAGCTAATCAGTAATCAATCACTAAGCTAATAAAAAATATTATATTATTTTTTACAGGATAATTTAATTTTTGTTACGTTAAAAAAGTATTTTTAAACTGNCTTGCCCGAAATGCATATGTGAAAAACAATAAAGGAGATTTTTAACCTGTAGAGCTGTGAGAAAGTCTACCGAAATTTTGTTCGGATTGAAGAGACATTTACCTATATAATACGTAATACAGCTACCATTTGAAATTCAACAATTTTATTATTTTATTTATAATTTTAGCCCTTATATCGTGGCTAGCGATTCGGAATGTAATTGTGATATTAAAAATGCATTTAGAGAAGTTTACGGTTTTTACTGGCTTATCGAATAAACGATACGAATGGACCCTAGACCCATGGTTCTCAATTAGTGGTACGCGTACCCCTAGGAGTACTCAAAATTGCCTGAAGGGGTACGCGCGGCAATCTAAAATCGGTCGATTTAGAATTTAAATGCATGAGATGAAGCAATCAAAAAAATATGGGTGGACCATCAAAAATTTACAATATGATGTCGAATTCACAAATTCGTTTATTTATAACTAAAAATATTTTCGAAATTTCTTCAAAAAAATGCATTTGTGACAATACCTAAATAACCTTATGTTATTTTCATTATTATTAGAATTGTATTTTAAAGGTAATAAATGTAAAAAATACTTATTCTATTTATCATTAGCTGTCTACCCATAGCTGCGCCCACATTATATCAAATTTTCTCGTGGGAGTAAGATATTTTGTCGCAGTAAAATGTAACCTATGTTTATCTGCAACATGTAAGCTATCTCTGTGCCAAATTTTATTAAAACCTGTTCAGCGGTTTAGACGTGAAAAGGTGACAGACACAAAGACAGAATTACCTTCGAATTTATAATATTAGTATGAATTAATATGAATTTCTGCTATAAGGGGTATGCGAGTTTGAGCTCTTTCTTGAAGTGGTACACAGGAAAAGCTAATTGGGAACCACTGCCCTAGACCATCACTGACGCGCAATTGATTGATTGCCCCGGATGTCGGCTTCTTCAGAAACACAGCTTCCCAATCATCAAATGTTACGGCACGCCACTGGTACAGTCGACCCCCCCCATAACGCGGTAGATACGTTACACTTTATAAGAATCTTGCGTCGTAGGAATCCTTAAATACATGTGCCAATCACAGTCCGACACGTGTGCAGTTTACGGACTACGGCTGTTTGAAAGGTTTTCTTCCATAAAATTAATCGATTCTAGATTAATTCGACTCAACATTTCCAAAACACGTATAATTTTTTTAGAATAATCCGTATAAACTATGCTATAAACAAATTGTAGGTTTACTTACCGAGTGTGCACTGTTCGACGACGCCATTGCTTAAGCTTGTTTCGTCGTGGAGCGGCGCACCAAACGGCGGGCGCGTTTTCTGATAAGTTATTTTTCTGCGAAAAATTCGCTGAACTTTGGAGACATCATTAATAGAAATAATGTTTATGGCCGTTGAATAAGCAATGTTTTTTTCACAAGAAATGTATAAAATTACAGTACTGTATTAGACTTACAGTACCTAATTTATATACTGTACAGACGATAGTAAACTCGACTTACCCGCCTAAACTCTCCATAGTGTGTAAGTAGTTCGGCTGCTCGTCCACTATTGGTCCGGATTCGACCAATTTTGTCGCGAGACGAGTCGGCGATGGCGTTTTACCGCATTTTACGAGTCTCTTTTAACGTCTTTATACGAATACGGTCGCAATTTTTTCGCCGCGACATACGAATCCGCATTATATGAACCCGCGTTATGGGGGGTCAACTGTACATTTATGTTTTAGCATTTACAATTATTTTAGCACAGTTTCATCCTCTTCTAAGCTGGGGCTTCTAATTCTGACATTTTCTTTTTATATATTTTTTGTTTCGAAGACAGTTCTTTTCTGAGAATTGCGTTTTTGTTACCTGGCACTGAATGGACTGAAACAAAAGAAGACTTGTCTATAACATCAAGAGCTGAAAGTTGTGGACCCAAAGATTTTAGGACTTTATCTACTACTTTTATTAGGTCTCAGACATCGATTTCGGACCCGTTTCGAGATTCTTAACAGTAACAATTCTTGTAACATTATCTGGCAACCTTGAAAGTGTTGAACTTGATGGTATGTTTAATTTGTCTACAAGCGATGATGACTTTCTTTTATCTTCCAAAATTAATCTTTGTTCATTTTCGTCTGTACTAGATGAATTTAATACAGTAATTACATTAGAATTCTATGTCGATGTGTTGGTCATTTTTTTTATTTTCTCTTGGAAATAGTTGCAATGTTTTAGTAGATTGCAAAAAAACTTTCCACGAAGAAAGGGAAAATAACTGCTTTTTAATATGCAGATATAAAGTTAGGATTAATAGTTCATTCAAGAAGACTGGGTGCAGTGAATTGCATGCGAGGGTTCGGCACATATCAAATGTGCCGATCGAGAAAATATTTCGTATTTTATTTGTGACAATTGTAAGCAATAAGGTTCATTGTAAACTTTCGAAGATTTGTTCTTATGTTTTCCTAGTATAGTACTCACTTTTTAGAAAAAATGTTATCATTATTTGTTATAGTACTATAGTACGCAATTCTACTATTGTGAAAAAATTTTGTACTTTTATTTGCTTGAATAAGAATCACTAAAACAATTTATATTATCATTACAAGGGTGGATCAAATATAAACGGTAATTTTCTTTTAGAAATTTATTGATTAATAATATACACAAGTGAAAACTTTAGTTCTTCTCTACATATCCTCCCGCAAGCTGTACACACTTTTGCCAACGATTTTTTAATTTTTGCAAATTGCATTAGGTGCGTATCTAGTACTTCATATCCTACAGTAACAATACGACCGGAGATAAAAGCTAGATTTGTCACACCACACCATAACACTTCCCGCACTTGCTGCCATCTCGAGTAAATTTTTCTCATAATAATGCCACGATTCACTTATCATACAGCAATTTTTATCAACTCGCTAAATTTTCTTAATTTTGCCTAACCAATATGGCCGTAATTAATTTTAATCACCGGGTTCAAGTAATAGTTCCATAGTGCTCCGACGCACATCCCGTATTAAATGCTGCCGGCGCCACTGCAAGAAATTATTTTTTACATCGAAAATTATCTTTGAACAGAAACTGCTTTGTAAAAAACGATGGTACAGACGACATCAAAATAAAGACAGAATATAAACACTGGATGAATGCAGATAAAACATTAAAATAATGGATCTGTTTCTTGATCTGAATCGTTTAAAGGCATTATACATTGTAAATTCTGATACCAATCTAAGAAACGTGGAAAGAATTGATAAAAGAATCTTTACCAATACGGATAATTAGCTCGGGTGTTGTTTGTAGGTAACGAATCTATAATAGAAAATAACGAGGCGATCAAATATACGTAGTAACCGACTTAATTTTATCCAAGTTACAGACATATTTATTCACGTAAATTAATATAAGTGACAAAATTTATAGCAATACGTGTTTATTTGTCGCCAAACAAGTCTTGTTGATTGTAACTGCTGTTATACAAATAGAAAGGTATAAAAGAACTGTTATTAAAAATACGCATAAATTCGAGATTGGCTTAGATATATTTGCTTTTACGAATAAAGCATTTGCTAACTTTGCTAAATTCAGAATTGTCTTCCCTTCCAATTTCTTTGACACGTGCCGAACATTTTGAACAAAAATAACGTTAAATAGTTACGATGTCGATCAAAGTCAAAACAATGACACTTCTACGGATTATTTTATAGTTATAAAAAGTCATAAAAAATATACGCGTAACGCTTTCTGGTCAACATTTAAATAAGTATTTACTTTCAATTTTAATGTTTTTTACTATTGCGCTGGTAAGCAAAGAACTTATTACTTTTCTCTGAATGGAGAATTCGATACCTTCTATTTGTTATTGAATTTTTATACGAATTTGTTTTAATAACAATTAAGTTATGCCCGATTCATTTTACATATATAAATAATTGCTTCGTTGCCAGCAATTTATTTTACTGTCACACGCGTGCGTCCGTCACTTAATGTCCCTTCATTTCTGCTAAAAATTTAGTTTTAGACTAATAATTTCGATTTACTAATTACTAACGTTTCAAACTGTATCTAGGATATTTCTTTGTAATTACAATTTACTACAGTTCGAAGAATTCGGAGGAATTTTACCAATCTTACCTGGAAATTATCATACCACAAAGGGATTGTAAAGTTATCAATAATTCAATAAAATACTAGGAACGAGACGAAGAAATGATCTTAATTGAGGTAAAATATGGCGTTGTAAATGTTACTTTAAAATTCGTGTATTCCGAATGGAAAGGGCACGCGGAGTATACAATTTCCATACATAAAGTTAATTGTATCGAAGATGCATTTGTTGCCATTTAGACTGACATTGGATCAGAAGGAGAGTCATTCGCCCTAGAAGACTTCTATATAATTTTTAGTGGAATGTAGAAGGAGAGGTTTAAGGAGGATACTTCTGACACCGACCACCAAGGTCACTTCTGTAATGTATAAATAGTGAGGATGATCAAACCGTACTTTATTATACGAAAGATGACCATCCCGGCGCTTATCTTATGCATTATCGCTAATCGAGTCACGAGCCAGTGTAAGTGGTTCGATAACGTACTTTAATCATATTCTTAAGTTACGGTGTCGAAAATTTCGCGTAATTGCTTACGACTGTCCTTAACTGTAGGAAAATTCATTATCGTAATGTTCGCTAATACTAATAAAATACTTAATGTCTAGTAGAAGGTAGCGAATATTTCAATTTTCAAATTTTTGCAGATTGTGGTCAAAACATGGAATTTCGCAACAGAATCGTCGGAGGCGGACACGCTGTTTATGGCGAAGTACCTTGGCAAGTAAGTGGTCTATTGTCGCTCGTATTTCTTTTTTAAAGTTCAGTCCAATAGTTTTGGAATAGGAAAAGTACAACTCTTGGCAACGAAGTTTAGATTCAAATTTTACAATTAACAGTTTCTGTTATTCGACGACTTCGTTCACTACGGACAACTGGAAACAGTTCGTAACCATCTATGGTACGAACTATCATTGTGATTAGAGAGAATTGTCGCGTATTTTTATAATTATCGTAAAGGTTAAGTTGCTTTTATATGGATGAAACTTATGTGGAAAATGGCATTTTAAGGAACTTTTAAAAATTTCAATATAATTACATTTATAATAATATTAAAGCGTATTAATTCTGAAATCGTGTTGGAAATGACTTTTTTTGGGCCTCCAGCGTACAAAATAAAAAGACTAATTAAAACGAACCGACGGTAAATTTTGTCACAAGTTAAAAATTTTTGTCTCTGGCGGTTAGGGTATCGATCTTCTGCTCCTGAGAACGGGTTTGGGAATATTTTCGGGAGTATCCTATCCGGATACATCTGCGGATGAGGCCAGACTGACGTCACCAAGAAAAATAATCTTTTGTCCCTGGGTCGAAGATAAAATTGTAAACATCGTCTTTAAGCGCGAATAAACTCCGCACGTTTTATAACTGGCAACAAAAAAAGCATTTGTCTCAATAAAATCTAAAGCACAGTGGTGTTTACAGAAAATATTCTTTGTTAAAGTTTAGATACGTGAATTGCTGCCAGTTATCCTTCTAGCATTTTACGAAGCTGAAGTAAAATAAAAATAATTACCGTCTCGGGTTTACAGTTTATAAATGCGTAAACATTAATCGTTTCCGTTATAAAAAAAAATAATTAAAATTAGGTGTCCCTGCGTTTGAATCACCCAATTCGCGGTGTCGTCGATCACTTTTGTGGAGCCGTCCTCATTAACAGAAGATGGATCTTGACTGCGGCCCATTGTTTCGTCAGGTAGGAAACATTTCTCCGGTCTTTACACTACTCTACGGGGACTATATCGTGCGCTGTTTTTTCAGTTCGAAAACAAATCTCCTGAGACCCGCTTATTGGAAGGCGAGATTGGGCGAGCACAAGTTGAAAGATAGGGATCGATACCAAAAAATTTACGAAATAGAAAAAATATTTTATCATCGACGTTTCAGCGGTTACAGTTACGATATAGGGATGATGAAATTTAAAAAGGCCGTTGTCTTTAACGACTACATAAGACCCGTTTGCCTTCCCACCACCGGCATGAATTTTGTAGGAGAATATTGTAAAGCATCCGGCTGGGGAAGAGTGGAATCAAGTAAGTGTTCATCTCCGCTATCTTGTCTATTTTTCTAATCGTTTAATAATAACGTTTCTTGCAGATGCCAAACTGGCTAACACGCTACAAGTAGTTCATATTAAAGTACTTAGGTGGACGATATGCCGCAGCGCTTACTCGTCCAGGTACAGAATTTCAGTTTCAAATAAGCACGTCTGCGCGGGAACTTTACAAGGAGGTAAAGGAACGTGCAAGGTTAGTGAAGGTTAATTCAATAGTCTAGAATTAAGAGCGATTCGATTGACATTTCTTTTTTATTAGGGAGATTCGGGCGGTCCCCTCACCTGCGTGAAAAATCACAGGCATTACTTGATCGGATTGACGTCTTTCGGCTCCAACTGCGCCAAACCCAACTTTCCAGACGTCTATACAAACGTTGCTGCTTACCTGAACTGGATTCGAAGTATAATGTCTAGAAATCCGTAAATTTTTTACGTATTTTTTATGATTTTACTTTAATGTTATTTAATTTTGCTATAAAAAGGTTTTTTCTAAGTTATATGGAATTCGGTTAATATAGACCAGTGTTTGTCAACGGGGGCGATATCGCCCGTGTGGGCGTTTTTCCATGTTGAGGGGGCAATACTACGTAACGGTTTTATTGAAGGCGGGCGACGATTCATTAGAGGTTGAGAAATGCTGATGTAGACGAACGTCAGGCAATGGAATAAATTCCGTCTTCTCACAAAACGTGTTTTTAAATTTACACTCTTTAGACTAGAGTATGTCATGTCACGAGGTTCGAAAAACCTTAAGAAGTCCTCGCCGTAATTACGTCTTTTGGCAGATCTCGCATCACCGCAGGAAAATGTGCCCAACGTCGATAAAAATCTTCATCCGGAATACGTCCGCCGAAATTTCTTTTGCTAAGTTATCACGTCTCTGGAATATATCGCTACTTGAGTTATTTGCTGGGGGCAGAGCATTATTCGTTGGTAGATTTTCCAAGAATTTTGCAGGCCCAAAAAAATTTCTTGTTTTTGGTCCCGAAATCGAAACGAGTTTTATAAATCGATATTGTTCGAAAAGATGGTCTCAAGTCCGTGGCTAACAGATCGTGTCCCCCTAGCAAACTGTCGGCTGGTATTTCAAAAACATCTGAACGACTACTTATTACAATCAGCTTTCATTTAAGCTACATCCGCCAGATCCTAAAACGTAAAACGCCGGACGTTAGACTGGGCACTTCGACCAGGGATCAGATGAGTCACCTGATCGATTCTGGTCGACGATCGTAGCTTTCCGCGATATCATCGATGAGAGATGTTACCTGGGGCGCCCCTACATTAAACACTTGGGGCACGTACCCCTGATTTTTTTCTCAGTTGTTTTTTAACTAATCCGCAAGGGATCCCAAACAACAAAGAAAGAATTCGTGACTTCTAGCCTATTCTGCAAATATGTTTGTTAAGTTACGGCAACGAAACACTTGGGCGATCTGCCTAGGGAGAATGCCTTCCGGGTCTTTATGAGGGTAACTGGCTCCTATTCGGGCGTCACAGACGTGGAGTTTTCCGGGTTTTCTCCACGTCTGTAACTCTGGAGAAAACTCCTGTCCTGGCTAGGCGCCAACCAATGACCGAACTCCCAATGTTTAGGGAATGGAACCACTTGGCTACTGGTGGGCCCTTCTGCAAATATAAAAAAATCTAATAAACGATATTTGTCCATTGACCCATGCTGACCAAAACCCCATTCCTTGCTTTCCAGGTCAAGTTAGCCCCGAGTGTAACCAGTACCGCCCGCTGGGGGCGCCGATTCCACTTCGAATTATAGTTTGAAGCTCCTTGCGTAATGTACTGTACAATGTTCAATTTTATAGCTTGTGTCCCCTTTTTCATACTCTCGGATGCCGCTGAATGTTAGGAATAACCAATGATAACTTTACCTATCCATATATTCTTGCTTACAAAATAACGACTTACGCCAACAAACAGCTAAATACTTCTCCCAGTGAAATTTGTTTGCTTTATTAAGTGCAAAAGAAAAAATACGAAGATTTATGTTCGAACCTTTAGAGGGGAAGTGAAAACAATTTAAGTGAAAAGTGCAAAGCATTGAATAAATGTAATTAAAGTAATTAATCGGTTGCCAAATACTAATACAGAATCAAGAGTAAACAACAAATCGCCGCAAAATTTCTCCATTTTTATAAAAATTTAAATAATTAGAGATAGAGAATTTTTTTTTATAACTTAGGTAATTAGCAAACCTCGTCACCTCGCTGTTATAAGTGATCCCCACGACCCCGCGTGGTACACATTAACTGTTCTAAGACAGAAAGCGGTGCCAGACTGGCAATAAATCGTCAACGGGACTGCTGTTTAAATTAGATATTAAAATTTTTACGCCAAAACTTTTATACGATTCGTCTTTGACTTGTAATTTGTGCAATGAATATTAGCTAGTTTTGAGTATAATTATGAAACAGTAAGTTACAAAAACGAGACAATTTTCAACAGTTCAAAAATTGGGCCACGTTTTTAGTTTTAAAAATTGTGACTGTCTCGCTTGATCCGGTCATTTTATTTAAATAATCCTCAGCAAATTTCAATTTACTCTTACTAGAGCAATGCACTTATGTCATAGCGACGGCCACTTTCTGATTTACTCAGACTACATCCGAACCCCTGCTTATCAAAGTTTGCTCTTCATTTGAAGAATCCTTAGAAAATTTGAGTAGTCTGGTTAGGCCTTGTCTTGTATCAGCTGGTTGGGCACGAGCTTCTAGGCTATCTCGCCCCGTGGTATAGTGTGGCGTAATTATCATGTAATAGTAGTTGTACGAGTTTATGATGGTCGTTACGCGGGAAATAATGCCTCCCGGGAGAACTTTTAAGGGTAACTGGCCCTTAAAAGTCCTCCCGGAAGGCATTATCGGATTCGGGCGTTGCAGACGTGGAGAAAGCCCGCTAAACTCCACGCGGCCAGCCCCTCCGGGCGAAGCGATCGAACTTCTAGTGTTCCTCGAAGCGTGTTCCCTTCGGTCCCAGGAAGTGATATTTGGCGCTTGTAATTGGTCTAAGTGTAGGTTATTTTGTATTTATTGAAGTACAGTATATGGTCAAAGTGTGTATTCATATGTCATAGGGTTTAATTTTAGGCATTCCCTGATTTTGTGCAGATGATTTCTTGTTAGGCTATTATTAGAGAGGATTTTTCCCGATGCTGGCGAATTTCCAACACTCGTCGAGGCGGTGTATAGTTGGTGTCTGTTTTGTTTAAGCAGTATCTACACTGGTCGGTGGTGCTGATTTTTCGGGTGTAAAGAAAGTGGTTCGTTAACGGTGAGTTGGCGCGATCGATGAGGACGTTGGCAAATTTCAGCGCATTGTTACTTTAGCGAAGTGCCGATGGCATATAACACTCACTTTTTGACTTAATTTTGATTCATTTTCTTCCATTATTACACCTAGAAACAAAAACTGTAGCAACGAGCTGAGTAACCCCCCGGCTTTTAAGAGATTTTATTTTAAAAATAACATTTGTATTATTAATCAAAATAAATAACAGATGGCGCCACACACAATTTAAGTTATGAGATTGAATTATAAAAAGTTTATATACTTTTAATTATTATAAAAGAGCAAAATACTTTATTTTGAAGATAGATAGCATTTACAGTGTTTTTATAAAACGCATGACAAGTAAAATTTTCGTTAAGTCCGACTTCTCGCCAGATATGACACGTGACCACCATCTATCTCTCCATCCCCTTGACCTTTTACAACCAAAATTTAATAGCAGCAATGACTCTTATATACAAGCTACCGTGCCAAATTTCGTGTCTTAATATCTCAGGTCGGGGTGAAGATCGAGACACGAAATTTGGCACGGTAGCTTGTATATAAGGGTCATTGGTGCTATTAAATTTTGGTTGTAAAAGGTCAAGGGGATGGAGAGATAGATGGTGGTCACGTGTCATATCTGGCGAGAAGTCGGACTTAACGAGGATTTCACTCGTCGTTAGCATTTGCAGTGTTTTATAAAACTCATCTCAAACCTAAAAATCAAGTCTTTTGCTATTTTATAATAATTTAAATTTTTAATTAAACTTTTTATAACGAAATCTTAACAGATGGCGCAACACGCAATACATTGGTTTGTTTCAGGAGTTACGAGTTATTAAAATACAATACAGTATAGTTGTACGAGATCGATTTTTACTCCCAGTTTATGGAAAAGATACGCTAGGCCGAAAAATGTGTGCGACGTAGGTAAATTCCAAAGTTATTTTAATTTACCAGGTTTGAAAAGTACGTCCGCTTCAAAGACGCGTAACAAATGGACAAATTTGACTATTTGGGCGCGTTTGGAGAAGAGTGGAGTGACATCCAAATTAAGACAGTTATATCAGGAACCACAATACACTCGGATGTAACATTCTGTAGATCTTAGGTTACCACTCTGATCTATCTTACTGCGGCGTTTGAAGAAAATTGAGAGAGTCCAGCGTAGAGATCTTGCGCAGATGGAATCAAACGACCCATCGAAAAAAATGTTTTAAGAGTTTTCGACGGCATTTGGTTACGGTCCCACAAGAAACATATTTATTTTTATAAGCCGCACACACTTAGCGTTTTAATAGTAAACCGTAGTCGCGTGCGCATTCCTTTATTTAGCCTAATCGAGTATTTCTGAAAAGAATAATGTCCGAAATTCGTTCTCGAATACCGAAACTTGTCCGAAAACATTCTTCAATTAAGTAATTCGAATTAACAAATACAATGGTCGGGTCATTTATGTATAAAAATAAAAAATAGAGGAAACGACAAACGTTTTCATATCGCGTCCTTTCCACACCCCGAGAACACAACGGTAAATCTACGTTTTATTAGAGGCTACTCGCGCCTTTATGCGTAGACAATAACCGGGTTAACGTCTTTCGCGTATTTCGGTGGACGAGGAATCCGTAATAAAAGGCGGAGTTGACCGAAAAATCGTCTGCGTTCCCGAGGTGTGCGAAAACGTTTGTCGTTTCCTGTATTTCTTTTATAAATCTTTTTATAAATAATTCATTTGTATATAGACGTTGGTTTCTAAAATTTCACACTGTTACGTGTCGCGTTTCACTTATTTGCTATCGATTAACTCTTACTTTATTTTTAAAAAAAAACTAACGATAACAGCACGATTATTTGGTTGTTAGAGCGAGAATATGTGGCGAGAAGCGATAAACATCAAAACCTGTCAGATATGTGCGAGAACCAGAAATTCGCTCTCGCCAGCGTTATTTCTCGCTTCTCGTTTGTGCATGGTTTTCCTTTGCGAAAACTAAATCGCTCGCAACCTCTCGCTCGCTCTAAATTCGCGTCTGCATAGTCGCACCCTTA
>NW_019384877.1:212264-297737 GCF_000671375.1 Centruroides sculpturatus
CGATGACACACATTTCGTGTGTTTTATGTGAGCAGTTCTGTTCGAACAGTTGGAGTAGAGAATATTGTAAGTTACTGCTAGCAAAACAATGCGAAATATGTAATTATTTTCGGTAATCCGGACACTTTTGGTAATCTGACACACCTTTGGTCCCATACCTGTCGGATTATCAAGGGACAACTGTATATGGATTTATTTTGTACTTTTTCTATAAAAGTGGTTCGTGTTAAATCCGTCATTTTGTTTTTATTTCAAATTTTGACTTCGGATTCGTAATCAGCGATCCCGAAAACCCTCGAATACGGACTTTCAGTCAAATTGATAATGCTTTTGACTTTTGGCCAGCTTTTTGGGATTTGGCCCCACTGTGCATCCGGTAAATTACAAGAACGAATTAACGACGTACACATTTAGTCGTTTTAAAATTAAAAAACTCCATTCATATTAGAATGAGAGTTTTACAACTTGTTTCGGTAGAATATCCAACCAGTTAAATTAACAATAATCCCAATTTCGGAATATTTTCGAAGAATTCCCCAACTTCAAATTCCTTTCGTCTAATTTGTAAGAGTTTTATTTTAAATAATATTCCAGCCAAATATTTCTCGTAAACCAAATTTCAATATCATTGGCAGATTTACTGATTTTCCGACAGTTTTTATAACAAAATTTCGCCACGTTCGCACCTTTTCGTTTTCGTTTCGCGTTAAAGAAATTCGATATTTCTTTACTCCGGAATTCCGCCAATATTCAGATTTAAGCAGGAAACTCAGTCTTGGATCTGTGAATACGACAACCGTCATTGGCCAAAATTGCTTTACATCGTCTTTTGCCATTACGGTAAAACTATGTTCTATATTTAACTTTATCGAATCGTTTTGTATTCGGCCACGACCGAGCCGCGAAAAATACAACGGAGATTTCGTACCGATCTTTTACGCAAATGATTCGACGAAATATGTAGATCTACAAATTCGACCAAGAATCTAAACAGAGGCGTACGGCACGAGCCTACGACCAACCAATCCGAATTTCATTTCCGTTAATATTAACAAAGATAACTTAGCTTATCCCGAGATTTCAAATCGTTCGATATAAGTAGTAGGTAGAAACGAATTATCGCCTTGTCTTAGAATAAGATAAAAATCGATTTATTCCTAAATACACTCCGTGCATTTTTCTTACAAAGTACAAATCTCCATGCGTAGTAAATGTATATTGTGGCACGTAAATCGCTCAAGTAATGAAGAACTATACAAAATACTTCAGGTTACACAAATCGAATGCCCTTTTATATAAACAGTTGGCGGAAACGATAATTTTACTTCTACCCGACAACGTCGGCGAGTAACTCGAAACATCTCAAAATTTTTCATTGGATTCGATCAAATTTTCGCGCAATTCTTACTCTAGGTAAAGGAATGTTTTGTTTTCGTACGCGTCAAACGTTAGTGTTTCGTGGGTTAGACAGAAAGGTAATGGATTCGTCGTCGCTGGAATTCTCCAGATTTTTACTATTTTTTATATTAGTCTACTGCCTATTCAAATTTGAGGTTAAAATCTTCTTGCCGTCTTCTTTCTTCCCGGGACGATTATCGTACGTGTTACGTTCGGTTTCTAATTACGAGAATCGAAAGTAAAACTAAAGAAGCTAGTATTAATTTGGCCCCGTGAGAATGAATATCGTGTAAATTTTCAACGTATGTATCTGTAGATCCAGTCGACGTATTCGGATATTCTAGTATAAATGCCTGGGAGATTGGCTCTGGCGCATCCGACGCCCCAGGAAACCAGACCTATTAATACCGCTCTATTGTCCTTCTTTGTAACTAACGGACCGCCGGAATCACCCTAAATAATAAGCTTAATCTTTTAATGTGCGACTTTTACCAAATTCAATTTCTTAATCGTTACTTGTTCTTACCTGACAAGAGTCTTTACCGCCTTCTTTATATCCGGCGCATAACATAGTCGAATAAATAGTCTCTCTTCTTCCTACTTTCTTATACATATCTTGACATTCTTTTAAAGAATAAATGTTTACCTCTACCTTCTGTAGTTCGCTGGGTGCGTTTCTGTTACCTGAAATGAAAACATTTCTTGAAAATAGGCCTAGTATATAAGTAGGTATGGCCTTTACATCATCTTCGTAAAACCAATTATTACCGTATTGAATTCTTCCCCATCCAGTAACCGTAGCTTTCTGACCCGCAAAATCGTCGCCTTTCTCTGGCAAACAGGCTGGAATTATGTGTTTCCTGTAAACAACTGGATGGCTCAGTTCGAGAAGGGCGATGTCGTGCCTGTACGTTGACGGATGATAACCGGGATTGACTATTTTTCTTCGAACCGGATACTCTTCGTGGGGGAGCGATTCGCTGGTTTGTCTGATATTGTGCTCTCCTAATCGTACTTTCAGGTTTGAGGTGTGACTTCTGTAAAGTACAGTTTCTACTTCAAACATTCGATATTGCTCGGTATTGATTAGGATACCGACATATTTTCGAAGCGCAAGAAATGGCAAATTTGACATTGAAGAAATTCAATATTGTGAATAAACGATGCAGTGTTTTTTGCCGTAGGAGATCGAGCGGAGAAGCAGCTAGAGATTGTAGGCAAACCATCAGGGGCAAGTGTGCAGTGAAACTTCAAGTGAAACCTAGTGCAGTGCAGTGAAACTTCAAGTAGCAGAATATTTCAGAGGAGCCACAGACCAAAAGTATCTTTGGGGAGCCAGAGCCATAGTCACAAGAGATTATTAAAATTATATAAAAACGATTAAATTTCAATAAGTAAATTATTAGAGAAATGTATGTAAATTAAGATATTATGTTTAGATGAAATATAAAAGTAAGTTTTGACACGAAAATTTTAAACTTAAAATATTTTGTTACCAGACAATACAATTATTTCTTGTAAAGGAAGAAATGTCAGATATTGCACGTATAGTATATGCAAATATCGTCATTATTAATTTCTTTTCGAAGGATGTTTACTATTAAAATGTAGGGTATTGCGTGTACATGTATAGAGTGCATACACCAGGGGTTCCTAACCTTTTTCGTATATCGACCCCCTTTTAAAAAAATCTTCTTTCATCGATTCTCCTTCAATATTAATTATACTATATTATATATTATATTATAATATACTATATATAAATATATATGCTATAACCTCTTACGTAATTTTTAAAAACCTCTTCCTACACTTAATTAACAGCAAAAATGTGAAAGACTTTTGCTGTTAATTCGAAATTTTTTTTTATATTTGCAAAGCTACATCGACTCCTAAGAGATCAATGTCGACCTGGTTGAGAAACCGTGGCATACACTGTGAAATCTTAATTCAGTGCCACCATTTGTTCGCCTCTGAAATTGGCGTAAAATCGAGTATGGAGCTAAACTTAAGTATTTAAAAAGTAACCATTATATATAGGAATATCGTACGAATACACATTATGAATTTGAAGGTTGAAAGTTACGCATTTTAACATTAGAGAGGTTACGGCCTACGTTTTCATCGCGAAAACCTTTACGTCGGACGTTCAGCGCCGCCTTCCTGTAAACCTAGAAGTTTGATAATGGCATTTGGAATGTCAATGGAATCATGCTCGACGTTCCAAATGCCGTTGTCTAACTTCTAGGCTTACAGGAAGGCGGCGCTGAACGTCCGACGTAAACGTTTTCGCGATGAAAACGTCGGCCGCAACCTCTCTAATAATGATGTCGTTTGCAACGCAGAATCGTACATTTAATAACTCACATAAGGACCGTTTATTATAAAAGTGGTGTAAGTCCATTTTTAATTAAAAATCCATTCTATAATATTTTAAAAAGCAGTGGAATTTTTTAAGGTTTAAATTTTAATTTTTCCCCGAGCTACTATACGGGGGCCACAAAAAATATTAAGCTTAAAAGGGGCGAAAGGTCAAAAAACCGTTGGGTAACACTGATTAGTGTACTGATTTTACTATCTGTCAAAATTAATTGCGCAAAATTCACACGCTGGTCGAATCACTTTCNAAAAATATTTACATCGTCATCCACAACTCTAAATATTCAATATTTTTACTAATAGCGAATATACCGTTTAATCACATACGAAGGTAGATTTATTTAAACCAGGGTTGTCCAATCTTTTATCTTAATGGGCCAAATTAGAAATTTAGGTGTATTCAGCGGGCCACAAAGGTACAGTACTTTATATAAATTATTATTCTTTCTCATTATTTAAATTTTAATTTTTCCCCGAGCTACTATACGGGGGCCACAAAAAGGGGCGAAAGGTCAAAAAACCGTTGGGTAACACTGATTAGTGTACTGATTTTACTATCTGTCAAAATTAATTGCGCAAAATTCACACGCTGGTCGAATCACTTTCGAGAAATGTAGGCCCAACTGCATAGTTCCGTAACTAACAGGTATGTTGAGAGGGTTGATATACTTTTCACTAGGTATATTATGCTGGGCCTGTATTAGTTGAAAGTGATTCGACCACTCATAGGAACACACTGGCACCCGATGCTTCCCTGCACGATCTCTTATGGCACATGACTTATGAAAAACACTACAATAAAGAGAACCGAAATATTGTAAATTTACTTTTAAAACGTTTCGACTGCATTTGGAGTTTTTTAAAAGCTATTTAATGAGGAATTATCAACTTTTCAACAGAAGAACGTAGGAACGATTATTTGCATTTTACCTTACCTGTAGACGCAATGAGCAGCAGTTACGACCCATTTTTTGTGTATCAAAGCTCCTCCACACGCTATCTTCCTACTGAGCAGTGACTGTTTTACTATCGCAACCTGTGTAAATAAATAGTATAAGTGAATGTAAGAATCGTTAGCGTTACCTTTAAATAACGTTTTACACCTTACACGTGAGAATTACCTGCCACGGTTGTTGTCCGAATTTGGCATTCGATCCTCCGACTATTTTCGAATTCCTTACGTATATTTTGCCACATTCTAAATATTCAATAATTATATTAAGAGAGTGCAATTATGCGACGGAAATGATTGATTTCTTTAAAATTTATTGAAATTTTTACCAGGGTCATCCACTAAACCGACTCGAGAGGGCTCCGCATTATTCGGTACGCAGCAACTCCAGAACATCCCTCCACTGCAAGTATCCAACGGTTTCTTACCCTGAATCCAGCAAGAAAGTGAAGAGCCGCATTGGTAATTATTGCCTTGGTAAGTGCAGCTACGAGGGAGTGCTTGGATAAAATGAAATTTTCCAATTGACTTAAAAAATGAATAGGGATATTTACCACTAAAAAATCCAAAGTTATAAATACCTACTGAAAAAATACTGTGCTATGTTCAGCAGATTTTGTGCCGTCTGATAATCGAATAATTTGGGATTTTGCGGAGAGGTGACGGTGGTTCTTTTCGGAGACGACCACGACCAGCCGTTTTGCGCAAATGCCAGGTCCAGGAGGATGACTAGAATTAAAACGACACACGAGGACATCCTGAAAATATTCGACGGGACAAAAATATTTACATCGTCATCCACAACTCTAAATATTCAATATTTTTACTAATAGCGAATATACCGTTTAATCACATACGAAGGTAGATTTATTTAAACCAGGGTTGTCCAATCTTTTATCTTAATGGGCCAAATTAGAAATTTAGATATATTCAGTGGGCCACAAAGGTACAGTACTTTATATAAATATATGCTTAAAAAAGTTCAAAATATGTTTTTAAAAGTTTCAAAATATGGAAAGTTTCAAAATATATTTCAAAGTTTTCAAAAAGTTCAAAATATGGATATCAAATTTTAATATAATTACAAAAAATACTGTATTATTGAGAGTTAAAATGTTTTTTTTTCACTATGAAAAGTATAACTGTAATTATTAATGTAATAAATTGGAACATTTAGGACTTAGCAATTGGATCTCTGTTTTTACTTCATTACCAATATTACACAAACGCATCTTCCGAAGCTCTCCTTGTCTTTCTTTGTTTCGTAATCTTTATTTATTTAATTGCAAACTGCTATAATTTAATTACGATTTTTAAATAATTTCATTTATTTTACTCGTTTCTTTTATGTTAATAAACAACCTACGCTTTACGCATAAACACTGTTATAAAAAACTTTGGTAAGCTTGATTTGACGCGGGCCACAAACAAAAGAAATACAGTACAGCATCGATTATCCGACCCCCAATTAACATTCATTCATTCATTCATTATGTTTTATTGTACCAAAAATAAGTACAAGACCAGGCCCCGCGTTTGGCATTACCTGATGACACAGTTAATGGGATACAAGAGAAAATTACAGTATTTCCCGAAACACAATGAAATCAAATACATAAAAATAGACAATACGATACAAAACAAACATGAGGTACGTGAGAAGAGACCAGAGTGTACATTATAACGCAATACACCCCCAATTAACAGTCACCTCGGTTAACCGACCGTTCTAGTCGGCAAATTCAAATGTCCTCTAGTGATGTGGCGCTACAATATTTGGCTATGTCTTGGCTACTTTAATATTATTTTCACGTGTTTTAGCTGGCAACACTGGAACGACATGAAGGGGAGCCAGTATTTAAACGAGGCTTAATTTTCTAATTTTTAACGATACAATAGCGACGATTATTATTTTTTTAAAAATTTGATAGGCTTAACATGGAGGAAAATTCAACGCGAAGAAGGTTAATAGCGATATACTAATATACTAATTGCATGGGACATAATAATACACCACACTAATAATGGATTTTTTCATACTTTTCGGTTATCCGACTTTTCAATTATCCGACCAACCCCAGTCCCCAATTGGGTCGGATAATCGAGACTCTACTGTAATGGATTTTTTCATACTTTTCGGTTATCCGACTTTTCAATTATCCGACCAACCCCAGTCACCAATTGAGTCGGATAATCGATGCTCTACTGTACTACGAAATGAATAAAATTCGTTTCTACACTTTAATTTATTGGAACGTACGACGAAACACTCAAATTAATTGAATTAAGTTTATAAAACTTCCGGTCGAATTTATTACTTAAAAAAATCAAGCAACGAGCTGCTTAACTTTTCCGGAAACATTTAAACCTGTGTGGCGCCATCTCTTGCGATATTTTAGTAAAAAACATAAAAAGTTTTTTGATTATTATAAAATGGAAAAAATACTTAATTTTGAAGGTAGGGGCGAATTTTATATATAAAAAAACACAAATTGTAAACGCTAAAAACGAGTAAAACCGTCATGAAGTCCGATTCCACTCGAGACACGACACACGACTCCCTTTTATGTCCCCACCCCGTCGAACTTTAACCACCAAAATTTAGTAGCATCGATACCTCTAATATACAAACCTCCCTACAAAAAAAAATTTAAGAAACTTTTAACAAAAAACCCAGGAGTTAAGCTTCAAAGAAGGTAAACAAAATCGTGCTCATTATAGACTAACATCCGTACATACAAAAAAAAACCAAAATTTTTGTATTTCTCGATGATTCCAGGTCCCGAGTCCAGAAATGTAAAAATCTTTTTTACCGATGGTCGTACTTTCCCCGTGTTATAGCCTATTTAATAGCCGGGAAAGTAATAAATAAACGGCAAGCGATGTAAATTGTCAGAAATAAATAGACCCGTCCTTATACCACGGCCAAAACGTACCTCTGCGTTTGACTCGTCCATAAGGAAAATCGTGTCGTATCGTCTTTACCCACCCGGATTCATTTCCTTCGTATCCGGGAAATCTCGAGTTTCGTCAAATTCCTTGCCACATAAACAATTCGTCATTAAATTAAACAAAGAAATTAAAGAAATCTTAACTTGTCAATCGGACTACTTCTAGCGTTACCTTTATAATTAATTAAACTGTGTAAGATAGTTTTAAGGATAAATATAAAATTTTCATTAACGTACTTAATTAATTTTATAGCGAATCCTAAATTCCTAACACTTTGAATAATACGGTAAGTAATTTGTGATTTGATAAGGCTCGACGTCCTCTAAATTATTAGATAGCGGATACGAATGCATTATACTTATTTCGAATTAAATTTATTTTTATTTTCCCTGCTCTGTAGTAGATAACAGAGGGAAAGTATGACCCTCCAGATTTTTACACTTTTGGACTCGGGGATCTCGAAACGTCGAAAAACGCGAAGAAATTCATTGGTTTTTCTGTAGGTATGAGGAGCACGATTTTATTCACTCTCTTTGAAGCTAAATAAGACCCGTGCCTTTTGTGAAAAATTTCTGACATTTTGCAGAAAGATTTCAGTGTTAGGAGAATCGACGCTTATTAAAGTTTGGCGGGTGTTAAAGTTAAAGGGGTAAAGGTCGAGGGGTGGGAAGATAGAGTCGCGTGTCGTACGTCGAGTGGAATCGGGACTTAAGATTTTATTCTTTATTAGCATTTACAATTTTATAAAAACTCGTCTCTACCTTCAAATTTAAGGTTTTAGCCATTTTATGATAATTAATAATGTAAAAAGTGTTTAAATAAAATCTCGCAACGGATGGCGCCAAGCGCAATTTTAACTCTTGCCGGGAAAGTTACGCACCTCCGCTAAATTTTTATACGTTTGCATATTGGAAATTGAATCGTGCAAAGAATTGTAATCGGGAGGAAAGCCAACTACAATCAAACTTAAGCGTCGATTAATAACACTGAATAACGGGAGACATTGCAATTTTCCGAAATTTATTCACGTGTAAATCAAAGATTATTACATGCATCGATTAAATCAACCTATAATAATTCGCGACTCGTGCCCTGCCGAAATTCGAAATGTCTATGAGTCATAATGAAAAGTCCAATTAATTTTAAAAATTATAAGTAACTCGAAGCACTTAAAAACATCAAAGACCTTTCTTTACCTTTCGTCTTCGGTTATTTTCGGCGGGTGTGAATGCGATGCTTCGTTCATAAACAAAGCAATATCGAACTTACGTCGCGAGATAATTCGAGAGGGATAAAATATTGAAATTACTGAAGTTGATGAAACCGTAATTTCAAAACTCGTATACGTTATTAAAGGATAATTAACTCGCGACCGGATATTAGCTTGTGGGTAAAAAACAATTTATTTTCTTTATAATAAAGTCCCATGGATGACCCAACAATATCTACCCGAAGACATCTGCGATTTAGCTTGTGCACGGTCTTAACTTCGTTACTAGAAATAAATAATCGTAATCGATATCAACAACTATTAAATTTAGTTTTATCAGTTTACGGTTTACGGAATACAAAGAAGAGTACAATTAATCGTAAAAGTATGTATCTAAATTAAACGTCCACTGGCCCATATTTATTATTTTTTTAATGCACCACATATGTAGGGATTAATGACGCGAAACTTCATTTATACAGGAAATGTTGAGACAAAATGTCGTTTTCTTACGTAAACATTTCACGTTGGAATCATTTTTATTACCTAAAAAATGGCATACCGAAACAGACTACGCTTTTATCCGTCTTTTATACGAGCAAACTACAGTAATCGTCCGACGTTTTCTAACAAAATTTATTATTTTAAGGTAGTTTTATTACATTGATAAATTGGAAGAGCGAAGACGATTGTTACGTCGCTAGCCACGTTTCTATATTTGGAGATGCGAAGAAGATACCGTAATTAAACGGTGCAGTGACCGTTAACGCCGGTTTAAAGCTTCGTCCCGTCGAGGGACTTTAAACGGGTTACGAGATAAAAGTGGCTGTCGGTGTGCGACAAAATCTCTGCAGGAGGTAATGCGGAAGTTCGTGACCTCCGATGCTTCCTTTATTATTAAATATGGCGACTCTACCCTCTTTAGCTAGAGTTAAAGCGGGTGGAGTAGCCACGTCCGACACACATCTGACGAAATGCATTTTTTCCACACGGACTGTTTTTCAAAAAATGCAGTGTCCTTGGCCGGCGTTACGTAACCACCTCGATCGCAGGTTTGGGTGTAACGCTTGCAAGTAAGACAAACCACCACCCGCGTATTCGTACCAAAAAAAGTTAAACCGACGAAACCAATCATTAAAGAGAATTAGAACGAGAACCAAATACTTTTTTAAATTTTGCAATTATTAAGCTATTTTTTGAACTAATACTTACAACAGAAAGTAAAGTATTTAAAGAATTACAAAATTTCTGAGTAGCCTCCCGTAATGAATAAAGAAATATTATACAAACCTTGAACTACCCGGAGATCCCGTGTCCTAAAGTAGTCGAAGAAGATTAAGAAATGGCAAAACAATGCTTAGTACCTACACAGATATCCAGTCTACTGACCTTATTCTATATCTGGGTGAATGGACTTTCTATCAGGTCAAAGATTTTTGAGTTTCCTAGGGATTCCCTGCAGGAAAAAATTAATTTATAATAAAAATACAATATAAAACTTACTTGCGATAAACCCGTAACCTAATTCTGCAATTAAACGAATGTCCGAGAATGGTTCGGCGGATGATAAAACCGTAATCAAATTTCTTTAACGGCAATATTCTAAACGGCTACATTTTCCTACTCTTTTACTCGTTACGCTCGCCACCCATCTTTAATTTTTAACTAAGATTAAATCGTTGTCACTTTGCTTTATAGCTTTAAAACAGTATTTAATGACTGGATTTGTGGCGGTTTCATTGAAAAGTTTTAAATAACGGACACGACATCCGATCGTTGCGTTATTTAATCAATCGGGCGTTGCGGTGTATTTTGAAAGAACCGCACGCTTCCGTCGCTATTGCGATGTTGTGTAGGAGAGACGAACTAAAATTAGAGCAAATATAAATCTTTTTCTTCTTTCTCTCCGGAATTGAATTTATAAAGTGTAAAAGAAGGATAGAAACCGCCAAACCTTTACCTAAGTAGAATATTTCTGGACGCCATTCCTATTTCGGGTTATTTCGATGTATCCAAATCCGTATTTCCTTTATTTCTACTGTGTGTAAAATTTCGGGAAAAAACTGTATAAACTACTTAAATGCTTAGCATTGGCCACTTCTATATTTATCAATATTAATTAAATACTTTTGTTCTAATTGTAGAAACATTGAATTACATCTTACACTGTCTCCAATAAATCGGAAATCGTCACTTTCGAAGACGTATAGGGGAGATCGGGGCAAGATCGGCATGTTAAGCTTTACTTAAATTTTGTGTAATAAATACTGCTGTAAACTGAAAAAAAAGCTTTGCATATTGTCTATTGGAATGTTACCTTACTATAGAACTGGTTAAAATCAGTTTGGAAATAAAAATAATTAAAATAATTACAACTTTACAAGAAGAGAGAAATTGACGAAGTTGCCCCGGGTATAGGGGCAAGATCGGCAACTTCTCTCTTTTTGTAAAGTTGTAATTATTTTAATTATTTTTATTAAAGTTGCCCCTGGTATAGGGGCAACAGTAATGGGGCAAGATAGGCACGTATATAAAATTATGTTATTAACAATGTATAAGTTGGAATTCACTATTAAAACAAAGAAATACAAATCCAACACCCATTTAATATTATTACAACGAAATGCAAGTTCAAAGACATATATACATGAATAACAAATGCAAACATGTTTTCATTTATCATCTGTTTGATTTTTATCCTTTGCTTCTAATGTGGCTTTATGTTGCCGATCTTACCCCGCTAGTCATGATTTCGAAACATTAAGTACAACCCTGAGAACAGAATGCCAAGCCACGATCTGGCCACGTGAATAAGTTGAAGTTACATCCTTCTAACAGGAAAAGTAACTTTCGTTATCATGGAATTATAACAAAACCTGCCAATTCAATATAAATGGAAAAAAAAAATATTATATGGAATTCAACGAAAATGAAAATTTGCTTGATAATTCAACTACGCTTGTTGAAGAACAATAAAAACACTACACTCAACAAGCCACCAATAAAACTGAACTGCCTAACCTATAACCAAAGTCGCCTTTTAATTTGTTTTTTAGAAAAAGCGCTTGACAAACTTGCCCCGCATGCCGAAGTTGCCCCGATCTCCCCTAAGTAACCTGGAAGTGACGTAACACCGTTGGCCCGTTTATTCGTCACCGGTGTTGACTTTTAAAGAGCCGACGTATTAGGCCTTTTAATTGCCTAACGACCGACATTCGATAAGCAATTGGTTACTTTTGATACTCGTAACGACGTAATTATTTTATTCCGGGTAAAAATCTTGCCGTAAAACAAAATCAATTTCTCAATTAATTAATCATTATTGACTATTATTACTCGCCTAGTTTTATCTGGTTTTAATTTAGACAAATTATTCTTTACGAAAAAATGTTTAGACCAAGCAAATTTACCATTATATTAACCTAGGTCTGGTGTGTGATAACCGAGGCCTTTGTTTTCTACTTATTTGTTTCGTGTTAAAGTTTAGTTCTTCGATACTTCATGCGAAAGTATCGAAGGAAGAGGAAGAGTTAAGGAAATCTGTACGTTAAAACGATTCCCGTTACAAAACTGCTAAACAGTTGCAACGGTAGTTTCAACAGACGATAATTATAAAAACTATTTACGTAAAATTTTCTCTTATTTTTAACTAATTTTGAATCCTATTACATCGTTATATTGACTTCGACGCTAATTAATTGGCCACACGGTGAAAAAATCACATTGTTTTGGATTGTCTTTTAATGATAATTTGATTTAACATATTTAATTACCCTATATTTTAAATCATTTAAAAAATTATTAAGAACTAAAAGTAAACACGCTATATATAGGCTATCGCACACAATTCTGTATTCAATTAACGAGATATTTATAGGTCTTATTGCGTATCGAGGACTTTACCGCAGACTCGATCGAGTTGTAGTTTTACAGGAAATAAGCAGAAAAATATTAATTTGCATTTTTGTGGCAGAACGACGTTGGTGTATTAAGAGGAAACGGCGCATCATCGAATATTAATATAACGTGTATTCATTTATCTGGTTATGGCAACGATACGGCATCGAAGAGATTGTAAATTACCCACCTTTGTCCCTTCCGAAATTGGTGATAAACCGACGAGTTTTCGGCCTAGGGAAATAATTAAAAATAAAACTAGAATTTCTTTCCGAATTTATTAATTTACCGTAACGTAATTTTGTAAATTACGGAAAACTAACCTACGCAACTGGCAACACTTAATTACAAAGGGGGGTTGGAATATTTTCCTTTAGGCAGATCCGAGAATATCGACAACACAACCCAAAACGGTTCGCGGCTAAAACGAAAGTTAGAAACAACGACGAGTTTTAAATGTTGCGCGTAAACTATCGTTTCGCAATAAAAGTTTTTTCAATTTCAAAATGCCGACGTTATTAATACGCGTAGAAACTTAACTCGCGCACGTACAGCCTATATACAATCGATAATTTCTACTTTAAGCGGAACGAAATCCAATTAAGTGTGGATTAAATCGATTATTTCTTTATCGATAAGTTTATCTGGCAGTAAAATATTCCAAATAATTGTTAACTAGTGTAACTGGTCTTGCGTTCAAATTTTCAGGAAATTACCAGCGGAGCCTCCGGCTGACTCGTCCTCATTTATAATCTCTTTCCAGTTTACATAATTGTTTACATTTTTTCCGTACGTTCAATAAAAAATTTTTACGGCTTTCGTCGAATACGAAATTTCTTACTTCTCATCATTTGTATTAATTACTCCGAGCGGGGTAATTAATTTTTACTTTAACTGGCGTTAAGAGCGGATGAAAGTTAAAGCTAAGCGTAAGAGCCAGCTGACCAGACTCGAGGAAAATACGCTACGCGCGACTACCGACGTGCCCTAACAAATGTTTGAATACGCGTATATTCGTACGCATAAATATTACGTTCTGTGCGTAACGCCGCGTGCATATTAGGATAGAAT
Source organism: Centruroides sculpturatus (assembly GCF_000671375.1). Lineage (NCBI taxonomy): Eukaryota > Metazoa > Arthropoda > Arachnida > Scorpiones > Buthidae > Centruroides > Centruroides sculpturatus. The sequence continues at coordinate 226,124 of NW_019384877.1, forward strand.
TACACATTCGACGTACGCGTACGTGGTACACGATGAGAATACGTATCCCGCTTTAACTTTTCTATTAACCTTTCTGTACGGTAACAAAAGCTACCGGACGTAAGATAAACGTTAACGACATCTTACTTCCTTCGACAACCTATGTCTTGTATAGCCTATAAATACAACACAAAACATTAACAATAATTATACTAATATAATTTAGACTTTACGCTTACAAAAGATTTTATATTTTTATCTATTTTTTAAAACTACGCCAATCGTTTAAGCGCCAGTGAAATATATTTATCCGCGCTTTAAAATAGAAAAAAAAATCAAAAGAAATAACTAAATCTTTCGGAAAAGTCGACTGGCTGGAGGAAAACGCCGAGTAATTTTGAGTCGAGTTACGTAAAAAGAATGAAGTAACGCGATAACGGGAAGTGGATGACTTTTTCAATTCGTAAGACGTTGTAGGCATTACGGCAGTTATCGAGACTTTAAATACTCTTTATTCTATTACGGTTGTAAAAGTCACGCTAGACCAGGGGTCGGCAACCTTTTGAGTCGGAAGAGCCAAAATTACAATTTACAAAATTTCGAAGATTTTAAAGAGCCACAAAATTTTTTCTCGCCAACAATAAATAGTACTCGCATAAATAAAGTTTTTTGATAAAAAAACTAATCTATTTATTCATAAGAAAAAATATCTATTTATTCATATATAAGTACAGTAGTGTTTTTTACAACAAATTAGATAATAGAAACATCCGACGACGGCGTCATTCGAGAGCTTCCGACGGACTGACGACAGTGACGACGCGTGTCACGGGGGAGGGGTGCGATGAAAAGCGAGTACAAGTGGCTGAGAGATAGAATCAGTGCCTAATCCTCGTTAATCGATTCAGAACGATTTTTAAATGTTTTTTTTATAAATAAATAATATTTGCGTATAGTACTAAAGAGCCGCAGCTTCACATCCAAAGAGCCGCATGTGGCTCGCGAGCCGCAGGTTGCCGACCCCTGCGCTAGACGAATGGAGTCACCAATCACGGCCGTTACTCGACCTTTCAAACTCTTATTTATTCCGTACAGTACATTTAAAAGGATCAATTGTTATAAATAATAGTAATCTTTTATTTATTTGAAGGACGTCAAATTACAGATATATAACGGTCCTTTCGACCAGAAAAACTTCATATTAATTACTTCTAACGCGTAAACATATTTGTACCTGGTGACACAGTTTCGTAATTGTTTTTGTATATTTATATACAGTAGTTAGCGTCGATACCAGTTTTGTTTGTCAAACACGTATAAAGATGTTCGGTCGTCCTACTTTATGACCTTATATCTGCGTTTTATAAGAAACTCCGTGGCTAAATATACGTTATAAACGTTAATTTTCTTGGCTTAAACTATTTTAATATTGCCGCATTAATTAAATACGTCGACAATTGAAGTTTCTGTACAGTTTTGCGTATTGTAATAGTTACGAAATATAAACTTTTCTTACAGTTTAACAAGTTTTTATTAATTAAAACTTGTAAAGTATCATTTTTAGGAATCAGATTAATTTTTCGGCGTTTAAATATAATTAAATATATTTTACTTAATTAGGATCCTTTCAATTTATAACGAAGTTTCTGCGGATGCAATATGAATGATTACGGAATGGAATTTTTCTTCTTTTCCCAGAAATGCTATCTAATGTTTTTATTTTTTCCACGCTTGGAATGCCTAATTTCATAATGTTCCATTTTATTGTAAAGGAAAAAGTACCCGAACAATTTTTCAACATTTATCTTACTTAAATATATTAATTATACGATTTTAATTAATGTATTTAACACAAACACTTAAATTATCCAGTAGAATTAATTTTTTTGCATTAATTTCTCTATTTTATACTCCAATTGTCGCCCCTTAATTACAATTAAGTTTTTGTGCTAATTACTAAGGATTCGTTTTTAATTAAATTTTTCCACTAAATTATAAAAAAGAAAGAAAAGCCAGGAAAAAACGTGTACTTACATGTCGTTGGGCGGCGGCGGAAACGTCGGACGGCGGCGTTATTCCATTCTTTGGCGTTGCTTCTAAACCCGAGTGGCCACTAGCAGGAGTAAAGTTAGGATGCGCGATCACGTGATGGAAGAAGTAGGTTACGGTCACATTACGTGCTACACACGGTCAGTAGCGCGCGCAGCGTTAATTTTTTCGGTCTCTCGGCGAATATCGTCATCCGGGTGTTCTACATTCCGTGCCCTCTAGCGGTGATTGGCAGAAAGTAGGCTGATAAAGGTGCCGTTTTACCGCTCCGCCCGCCGTCGACTGGGCGCGAATTACTTTGTTTATCCTTTAATAAAATACTGGAAATGGCATTTTTGGCTCTGTTTAAAGATATTTTGTCCGCTTACGCAACGCCTTTGGCCTCCCCTTCCTCGCTCTCTATTGTATAATACGGGAAGGGAAAATTGTCTTCGCGACTCGTTTTTTCGACATTTGATAATTACCTCTTACATAATTTACATAATTCTGCGTATTTTTTAAGGCGCAATTTAGTTTTTTGTACGTGAAATCTTAAAAATAACAGTAGACGGGTGTTTTGCCGCGTTAACTATGGTCTGATTTGCTCGAGTAATTCTTGATTTTCATTACTTAGTCGGCGAATAGTTCTCTCGTCCGCATTTTTTTCTTTAGCGGAAGTTAAATATCTTTACAATCGACACCCGTCCCGGATAGTCCCTAATTATTTATTCTCTTTGGAATGTCCTAACAATAAAATTATCGACCTTTCCTTTAATTCCTAACTTATAAATAATTTTTCTGGTAATTTTATAATAACTCGGATTTTAATGTAGCTTCAGTCGCCCGCGCTATTATCGAACATATAACTGTCATAAATTATTATCGGTGTATATTGTCGTAATGTAATTTATGCCGGTTATACGAGTATGGGCCTATACGTTTTTATGGGCTAAAAGCCTCCGTTTAGAAATTGTCTTTCGACATTTTCATACGATAGGCCCGTATTTATTTCGCGCGATCTCGAATTATGTTTAAATCACTTTTTTAAAAATTACATACAACGTAAACGTTAACTTATTTTTAAAAAGTTTATCATTTTAAGAGTATTTTCATTATTATACTTACCAATAACAGGATAATCTATTAAGATATAAGTGATATGGGGAAAAAATCGAAAAAAACGATAAGACAAAATTGAAGGTGTATAAGATGTATATATAATAAACATAGAATGTAAATTGTAATATAACTAATACAACTTTATGCCAACACTACGTTCTACTACTTTAAACAATTGAACGTCATACTTTCAATAATCCTTAATTATCAAATTGTGTTTTAATTAATTAAAACACAGCCAAAATGAATTAAATTAAATCAATTTCGGCTCACATTTTGCATAATATTCCTGGATTTTTTAATATAAAACTATTAGATTTTAACATTTCAGGCTATAGCCTATAACGTAACTTTTCTGGTAAATGCCGATATCGGACTGATAAACAATACAACATCCGGGCCTCTTGCAATTTTTTTTTCAAACTTTTAATTCAATCATTTTGTATTGTTGTAAAAAGGAGGTAGCGCATTTCAATATTAATATAGGCGTATAGTTATTAAATAAACGTAGAGGAAAATTGCTAACCCGGATTTAAAAACTACAGTATAAAGTAACTTATAACCAGGTCATTGTTTTTAAAGTAGTAAGCTAGTATTAGTATAAACTTTCTCAATTTCTACCTCGATTATGCTGGCAAATAGAACGACGTCTTCATTACTTTACAATGTAATCGACATCGCTTGTAACTTCTACCCGAAACGGAAACTACAAATTTAACTGTCGTAACTTTTTTCTGGAATTACGGGTCGTTGGTAGAAGACGTCAGATTGGCGCGACCGAGTGGTCACGATTTTGTGACAGTTTACGCGGGTAGAGTAGAAGATCGTATTACGCAAATATTTAGGATTTTTAGCATGCAAACGAAGCTTTTTTCCATATTTGCTCCGTATTAAAATTAATTAAAGTTTATTAGTATTATTAGCGAGGTTGAGGCCGAAGTTTTAAACGTGTACGTCGGACGTTCGGCGCAGCTTTCCCGTAAGCCTAGAAGTTCGACGATGGTGTTTGGATAGTCGGTGGAATCACGCTCGACGTCCCAAACTCCATCGTCAAACTTTTAGGCTTACGGGAAAGCGGCGCCGAAAGTCTACACGTTTTCGCGTTTAAAACTTCGACCTCAACCTCGCTATTATTTGGTTTACTCGAAGTTGCGACATCATAGATATGAGAGGTCGAGTGTTTTGAAAGGAAGGAATTCAGTCGTCACTTGTATAAATTTTCTATCGTAATGGAAATGCAATTTTTTTTTGACCATTTAATTTTGATAACTCATAGTTTAAATTCTATTTCTAGGAACATAACGGCGTTTATTCCACAAAAAAAACGACGACTTCCGGTATTCAACGAAATGGCAAAATACGACATGTTTGTGTATATATTGTCTACTTGGACCTTGTTTGTTAGTAAGACTTATTATTCTGGTGTGGATACTGATCGGCAAAGAGAAGAGATCTTAGTCTAAAGTTACAACAAAATATCTTTATTCACCTGTACACTGTTTTTGCGTCTTTCGGATTCGAAGACCCGTCTTCTGCAGGTTTACGGCGGGTAAAAGAGGACGTCCGTCGTCATCTTTTAAATTCATTTCAAAAAATTGTGTACGAGTTAATTTGAATTTTGGAAACGTAAACTCCCGCTTTCAGATATTTACGGATGTTATTCTGTTTACCTCCTAGCTTCTTAAAATAACTTTTATTAACTGCACTTAATTAAAAGCGAGATTTCCACGTCGCCACATTCTGTGTTCCAGATAGATCGGAGGAAAAGAACCTAACTCGGGATCGTGACTTACACCGGAGCATTTCCACGTAAAATACGAATTGCGTGTCTCTACTCTTAGACATTTCATTAAAATCGAAATGCTGAAATTTATTAACACTTTAATAAAGCTAAGTTAAAGGCTTTTCCCTTTCGGTTTCCGTCCGGGATCCACTAACAAAAACACGGATGATGTCATAAAATGTATTTTGTAATATTTAAATAAAGCTAAGTTAAAGGCTTTTCCCTTTCGGTTTCCGTCCGGGATCCACTAACAAAAACACGGATGATGTCGTAAAATGTATTTTGTAATATTTTTTAATACATAAAAATAATGTGATTCTATTATAACTCGATAAAAGTTTTAAGTTGATTTAATTTACTTAAATCTGTTTACGACAGCGAAACAAAAGATAAAAGAATAATCAAGGAACAAATTCAACAAGAGTATAAGCGTTGGATGGAATCTCTTCTCTATACCATTTATCTATTCAGCCAGTACAGTAATTGGTACAGATACAGTACTTTCCATTTCACACTCCGTCTAGGGATTTGTGGTGTATCCTTGCGTATAATCTGTTGTCGTTGATCATTGACTAGGGAAACGAGCAGCCGAGATAGTGATTATCATGTTACTGAACAGAAGAAGGGATTAAAACAGGATAATGTTTTATCTCACTTTGTTTATGGAAAATACTGATTTAATTTTTATGCCAGGGATCAAAAGATTCTCTATCAACTTAAATAATTTGATTTGTTACATTAAACTGGGTTTGCTTCTCTATTAATGGTACTTGTTCCTCAATGGTTATATATTATGTATTTTTGTTTTAGATTCTTTAACCGAGTTTCCCTTCTGAGAGGAACTTAATTAAGTCAGATTTCTTAAGATGAAATGTATTTTTTTTNTAAAATGTATTTTGTAATATTTAAATATATATTAATAAAAAGAATTGTTATTTTAAATACAATTATTAAATCAATTGCCAGAACGTCTGTAAACAAAGCCAATTTATCCGTGGTTTATACGTCATAAATAGAATACGGAGCGAAGTTCGAGAAACCGCGGGACGTTTCCTATGCAAAATGGGTCTCCGATATTCATTATACATTTATCTTCTCGTAATTTTAATTGAGGTTAAACGAACATCCGTTTAATTCGTGGAGTCGACATTTCTGTTACGAATATAGGACGTTATTTTATTCGTTACAACAATTGCGTTGTACGTACATAATTCGATAGAAAGAAGGTTAATGGTGTACTTTCCACCGATTTCTTACTATTAACGATTCGACCTACAAACGATCGGTTCAAAGAACTAAAAAGTCCTTCGCTTCGCATCTAGCGGTATTTACGGCAATCGTTGAAGGTCGTGACCCTCGGATAATTTTAGAAATTCGTTCGTTTGCGAGCGCCAATCCTATTTAATGGAAAAAGGAACTGCGAACAAATAAGGTTTACCACAGTTTCTTTATAAAAATGAAATTAAATATATTTTTTTTTCGTGTCGTATTTAGGTACCGACTCTTTTAGTAGTTCCATATTTATAAATACAGTAATGAAAAATACGATAAGTTTCTTTCTTCTTACCCAAGTTCTTTCGACGTAACGTAGTACAAAACATGAAAAATGCTGTATTAAATGCGAAGAAGCATTTATTGCAATTTATTTCATCCGTCGAAAGAATCAAATTCCGTTGCCCGAGGATAAATGCAAAAAGCAAAGAAAGTACGACAAAGATTTACAAAGACAGTTACGCGAGGACGAGCTTAAATTGAATTAACAATCGTGGCGGTTTTTACCATTATCGTAATAATATTTCAGTCGGTGATGATTTCGAACGTATAAATAGGCCTATACCTAAATTTTCTATAATCGTATACGCTCTTTCGTCAATTATTAATGTAGACTCTTGCGTTAATTGGCAGCAACGTACAGTACAACCGAACGAGTCGCGTGTTAGAGAAGTTTCGGAATTTCGTCGGACGTAAATAGTCGGAAGTGGATAAAGAATTTATGCAAATTACAAATTATATTCAGATAATTGAGCCTTACTCGAGCTCCCCAAGCTAGGCTGAATTATCTTTCGGTTGTTTATAAGTAGAACCGGTATTGAAGTTAATTGGTTCGCGACTCGTCTTTCACTGACGTGTCCGAAATGCTACCTTTAATTTACATTTGATTGATCCTAAGTTTTGAAGCCAATAATTAATATTAAATTCTGTCGCTTCGCCACCCATCCGAATTGCCCGTAATTACATGAAATTTCTAATAGAAAGCCAATGCGCGTGTTGTACAGAACAGTACGCGGGATGGTAGCCACTTCGAGGATATAGGCCTATTTATTTTGACGCTCTAATGAACTTTGTTTTTTTTTTTTAAATATATGCAGCTTACATTCATTTTCAATTATGTGGAATTGACAGTTTAACTTAATTAAAAATTAATTATTACATTTTGCTTATAATTAAAACTAATGTTTAATCACTGTTAACGGGTACAATATTTTAATTAATTTCATTCGACGACGTTTTTAACGCATTTTAATTTTCAAAAAGCGATTTAAAAAAAAGACTTATTCGGAATAATAAAATTTGTCTTACTAATCGATTGTCATATTTTAAATGGAGCAAAACTGCAGTGGAGCGAATATTGTATAATTCTGTAATTTGTAGTACGGGGTGCTTCTATGCCGTTAGTCACTGGGTAATTTTCTCAGTAATCTTGTCAGAAGTTCTAGTTTTTTGAATAATAGGTTAGATACAGGCCTATTCGAAACGGATCTACAAACGGGACGAACAGTCGATAAAACTATTTTAGATAATCTTTAAGTAATATATCAATTAGTAAGAGATAAATTTCATCTCTCTCGGAGCTGCTTTGTAATAAATATTACGTAACACGAAACGACTTCATAATACTTTCGCTGCTTAATTAATACAATACTTATAAAACAATGGAGAATATTTGGAAGTATCCTTGACTCGTTTCGATATTGTTTTGGCCCACTTATTCGTCTAAGCGGAAATATCCGGTCCATCCAGCCATACATCTACTTAGACAATACGTTATATATTTTTTTATTGCCTACTGATCTCACTTATCGACTTATGCATAAATTACAGCTGGTCTAATTCCTATGCAAAAACTGAGAACAAAACTATAAAAGTGTTTCGTTCATTCTAAATACGGTATATTTAGAATGAATTTCTCCTCATACATTATATAAGGGGAGAAACTGAAACGATTAATAGAAGAGAAATCATAAATAATAGTCGATTCGAGAAGCAAAAACTCTTCTTCGCCTGGTTTGGAAAGATCACAGAATATCCGGCTAAAGTGAAATCCTAAATTATTTCCAGCTTTATTCTAGATGTAGTGGACAAAGCCCCAATTTTAAGTTTTCTTCTGGCTTCCGTCCATCCGGTTTTGGAACGAGGAGGACGGTGGAGGTGAGTTCGTCTTCCCAAAATATTACTAAAATACACTGTCATCGTACCGAGATACGTTCTGAAAATCTGGGCCTTTTACCTTAAATAGAAGTTGGCAAAACTTCTATTTAAGGTAAGGTATCAAGAGTGTCCTGGTAAACACTGGCATTCACTGCACCCTTAAAGGAAACCAGTGGCTCACATCCATAACGGAAAAAACGGCCGCAGACCATGAAATGCCACCACCAAATTTCATAATTTTCATAACATACTCCGATAAATCCCGTCTACCCGGCATCCGCCACGTCTACACGCGTTCGTCCGAGTGCCGGATTATGTAACGCGAGTCATCGCTCCACGGGATATGTTTCCGCTGCGCCACAGTCCAATCTCGGTGTTGCTCGCATCACTCCAAGCAACGTCTCGCGTTGGAGCTTGTCATGGTGGGTCCGCGGGAGCATCACGACCACGAAATCCGAGTCTTATCGCTTTCCGCGGATAGTCCTGTCGCTGAAATCCTCGGCGATGGTGGTTAGCTCGCACAACACGTTTCAATTTTCGGCAGTTCCGGCCGGACAATATTCAGGGTTCACTAGAGCCAGGATCGGGGTCATTGCTTTCCTTTTGATTCATTTCACCTTGCCGATAGTGGCTGGGATATCTAACTGCTGCGAAATCTTTCTTACAGAATGTCCGAATTTCGGGGCTCCTATAATCACCCCCTCGTAAACGCATCCAAATCTCTCCTTCGCGCCATGAAAAATACGCGTAGGATGCAACCACACACGCGTCTTAATCGGCACGCCCTAATTTGCATACAGTCACATTGTTTCGGGCATGTTCTTTCTAACCAAAGAGATGTGCCATGGCACACGACTTTTGGCTATATAGTGTAAGCTTAAATTCCTCTTTGTACGTTTTCAACTTCCGCTTTGTTTTCGAGATCCGACCTTCCAAAGTATTAACATTAGAGCCGTCAACTGTTTAGACTAATTTCGTATTCCTTCACTGCCCAACCAGGCCTTACCGGATTAAAATCTTACTCTTTTAATATTTTGCAGTATTCATCCTCTTTATAGTAAAATAGTCGAAAACTGACAGCTTTTCCACGTACAGCGCATATACTTGGTATAGTATTTCGTGTGTTACGAAATTAAACAATAATTTACAAGAACCGTTAAAAAACAATTCAACCTCAACACTAGAATTAAAACAATTTCACTGTTTAAAATAACCAGTTTGTACAGTAGGTGTTAGTAGCGCAGAGATGATAAATAGTTATCCTTTCGGCACAAATTTAAAATTTGTTTCCGAAACGAAATTTCAAAAAATAATATATACAAATCTATTGCTGTATGAGCCAAAATGATTGTATAGAATAATAAATTATACTTCTTGTATNTATATATCATCTATATATGTATTTGTATATATATATATATATACAAATACATATATATATACAAATAGGCTATATATATATATATGTATATAGCCTATCCTGGTCGATTTCTGTACATCATTGGTAAAGCCAACCGCTCTGTTCTCACAAGTTGGTAAAATTAAGCCGAAACAGTTTGAGTTTAAAGCGTAGGCCTGTGATAAAATGAAACGGTTACGGTTAACGGAAATTCGGCAATTTAATTATAGGGGGAGATTTGTAGGATTGGTTAAAACAAAATGTCGTAAACGGTCGGTGGTAAAGCGGAGGTCTACCGACAAATCTTACGTAAGAAAAGAAATATTCAATATGGCGTAAAGAAAAATTGATAAAATGTTAAAGGAACTTAAACTTTTACCTTCGGCATCCGATAAACACGATCTTTTTATAATTATTGTATCAAAAAACTTCGTTTTTAATGTAATAAATAATAATAATAATATTTTTTTTTTTATTCTGATGAAACCGTGTTGTTGTTATTATGTTGTTTCTTTGCAGACACACTAAGGCGACATTTTACAACACTTGGCAAATTATTCACCAACTGAATAAATGGTGAATAATTTGCCAAGTGTTGAAAAATGTCGCCTTAGTGTGTCTGCAAAGAAACAATAATAATAATAATATTATTAATTAATTAATGTTATAAGATAACCGTTTAACATAAAATTTAAAACTACGTAATTAAAATAATTAGTTTATGAATTTTATTTTATAATTTTTGTTACAAACTTAAATGATATTTTGAATAATCTCGACAATTGCCAACGGTTTGTAAAATAAATAAATTTCGTTTTCGTACATTAAATTCTGTTATTAAAATGACGAATAGAATCCATTCATAAAATAATTAAATATTAATTTTGACTTTTTAAAAAATATCTTTGTTTGTACAGCGATTCGATTATTTTACATAGTTTAACGTGGAAAAACACGTAAAAACTTTTTACTTCTAGTTCAATATACAATAATATTACAAGGTTCGTGTTTCGTGACCTTCACCCGTTCATTCAAACCCAAAATAGCGTTACGTCAGAAGAGAGACGGTTTCGCGATAGGCGAAATGCCTTCTACGGATCTAATTGCGCGTAATGCGTAAGTGTAAAATGTTTATCTACAGAATAAAAACAGCCACCGGTTGGTCCGCAACCGCGTAAACTAAAGACGGGATGTGTCCAAGCGCGAAAGATTATTTGTTTGGAGAACGGTGAAACGTGCGCCACGTGAAGAAGACAAACTAAAGACGTTCGTCTTCGTTAATTGCGTGAAACGTAAATCTTGAAACTGTTGGGTCGCACTCTTAACGAAAGTGTCTTTAAGAATGCAGCGTCGTAATGCCGCGTCTAGAAATGATGTGCGAAATTAAAAGTGACTAAACTGACTCCGATCATCGTATATTCGAATTTATCCAGTCCACGGTGGTCGAAACACTGTGATATATTCCGGGTTGTCTCCATTGAGCGCAACCGAATCCCGCGGAAGTGATACCCACCAAAGTCCACTTTCCGTTCATGTTCACCATTAGTGGTCCGCCCGAATCACCCTGTAATTATTAGTCGCCATTTAGTTTTTAATGCTAAATTTCTCCGTATCTATAAGGATACGTACCACGCAAGCGTCTTTCTTCCCGTTTTCGTAGCCGGCGCAGATCATTTCCGGATATATTTTAAGTTGTATTCCTCTCGAACGGTGCCAATATTCGCATTCCTGGTTGGAAATAATGGGTACGTCGACTTTCTGGAGCAATCTGGTACCGTAACGGTTTCCTGAAAGTTCAAATCCATACGTGGTTTAACTGGTAAACGTAGAAACTCGACATTTTTCAAAGTTCAAATAAACTACAGTAGACTCCTATAACGCTGTAGATAATTCCTTGTTATATGAATTCCATGTTGTACGAGTCACTTAGATTTAACAAATACGTGAGCCGTTCACAGCCCGGCACAAGTATTTGTTAAACCTAAGCGACTCGTACAACATGGAATTCATATAACAAGGAATTATCTACAGCGTTATAGGGGGTCTACTGTATTTTCGTTAATGCAGAGGATTTTTACTTCGTAAAAATCGTTAAAAAGTAAATCAAGCCACTTACTGAGTGCCGGATCCGTTTTACCCCATCCGGTGACGACGGCTCTCCATCCTCTGAAATTCCATCCGTAAGGTGGAAGACAGATGGGAAGAATATTTTCTTGATAGTTGACCTTCCTGTTGAGCCTCAGTAACGCTACGTCATATCTATCGGGATGAGAAGGCGAGAATTTAAACTTTGGATGTAACCTTTTCTCGGCCACTTTCAAGTAGTGAGCGGGTTGAAGTTGGTAACTGTGATCGTGGATGTCGTAGGCTCCGAGAACCACTGTAATTTGAGGTAGTCTGGCTCTACGGGATTAAAAGTAATTACATTTTGCAATAGCTCTCCGAGTTCAAGCTTGTAAGGTTGTAAATTATACCTATAAACACAATGAGCCGCCGTTACTACAAAGTAAGGACTAACTAATACTCCTCCACATTGCTGTTGAATAATCTTGATGTGTGCCTAAATTTATAAGGAATTTTTAATGTTTCGGGCAAAATACGGGAACGTGCCGCATAGAAAGATATTTAAATTACACACCTGCCAAGGAAATTCTCCGTAGAAAGCGTCTTGTCCCCCTACAATTCGACTTCGTGGCTTTACGGCCGATCGTCCACATACCGCTAAATAATGAAATTTTAATTATCTTAAAGCAATTTCCGATAAATTGTAAATTGCACATAAAAATGTCTTAAAATTTAATTTAAATTCGCCCGAATTATAATATTCTGTAACTTATCGTCTTCGTAAATGACGAAAAAGTCGCACGAGTGTAGACGTGGAAGTCAAGACCGATGCATAATCCGTGTTTGGAATGCGAAGCAAAAGACGTCCGTCTGTATTTTCATTTTGACAATTAGGCCAAATAAATTGCTTCTAAAATAACTAAATTAACATTTTACAACGATAACGGGTTTTCTCGCTTTTTCGATTTTTAGTATCTAGCCTAACGGAGTTAAACGGCTCGGTAACAAGAATGTCTTATTAATTAATTGCCTTCAAATGAAAGGAAACGATCGAGCTCTGTACAATTTAGATTATTGCGTATATAAAAAGCATTAATATTTTAAATTGAAACTAGTAAAGGAGAAGGTGGTATTATGGAACACTGCGGGTATTATGGAACCACCCCATTTCGAACTGATAATAAAGGCAAACTGTAGCGGAAAGTGGATGAACTGAACTAGGCAGACATCCATAGCGAGGGGAAAACCCGTTTTACTTCAGTTAAACGGTTGTCCGTATTTAATCGGCAAATTTGTTTTTTTCAAAATTCGCAAGTTTTGAATGCTAAGTGAATTTAATTATTTTTAAAATATAAATCGTGTAGTTGTAGGTTCACTGGTGCATGTATTCCGTTCCAGAGACTTAGGGGTACATATTAATCTGTGTGATGTTCACGTTTTTTAAATTTTGGTCTTGACAGACATAAGTTAATTCGAGATGGCGATGCGTGAAATACGGACCCCATTGGTGCTTTTACAGTAATATGGAACTCAACTCCTCCGAACTTTCTATTTGCAAGCAGACATTCCTCCAGAGCAATTTGTGAAAAAGACACTAGGTAGAAAGCCAATTCTTCCTGAGAATATCGAAAAAGAGCTGCTGGAATATATATTGTTGATGGAGGTCATATTTTTCTATTATAAAAGCATTTTTGCGATAAAATACATTGGAGTAAATAATTTTGTAATTATTTAACATTTTTTGTCCTTTCCTATTTGTTTTTGGCTACATTAAAGCATTTTTTTGAAAATATACAGTAAGGTTCCATATTACCACCCGATTTTCTCTAAGCCTACTTTCGGACTTTTTGTACAAAAGCCTTCAAAAACATACTTATAATTACACTAGCGAAAAATTCAATTAGGAACATTTAGTTTAATAATTACCAGTACTTTTCGCACAAAAAATGTGGGTGTAGTTATGATACCTTGTTTACAATTCACTAAAATGTAATTGGGGTTCCATAATACCACCTTCTCCTCTATTAAAATGGAAACGTCGGTAGATTTAAAGTGAACGACAGTATCAAGATTTCAACTAAGTGTCGTATTTAAGGTAAGAGGAAACGTTCCGTTGTAAGAATCGAATCTATTTTTCTATTCGAGCCACTTAAAAGCCTTAATAGAATCTATTCGATCGAGACTGGTAAACGCCCCTTATTCAATTTTATAACGAAATCTTTCTTTTTGAATAAGATTATTATTAAATTACCAGATATTTCGAGTTTTACTATACAAATAAATTAAAATTATCCCAATAGCATTTATATAAAATACGATTTTTTCAAAAATTATTTAATTTTATTCGCTTTGAATTTCCGAATTAGCCTATACTCCGATGATTAAAGTTGGAAAATAATTAATATTCTCCTCTCCCACCCGAAAAACTGTCAAATTATTCAATAGCGAAAGTTACGGACAGAAATGTAGAATAACGAGCAGTTAAAATAAGAACTCGGGCCAGTTTAATAAAGTTACAAGTAATACGACCCTTAAAAAAACTAGTTTAGTTATTTTAAACCCTAACCATTACAATACGATATTGCTTTATCGTTAATTTAAACTAAATCCCACATACACGTACGGTTCAAACGGGTAATTGTTTCCCCTTATTGTTATTCTATTAATAATCATCTCAAAATAAAAAAATACACCCAATTTTCTTCTTTGTGCGGGTTAATATTTAGTTTTTTCCTCGGTATTATCGAGTATTATCGGAACTATTATAATTACGATGTGTATATATAGGCCTATATATCACATAAGTACGCTGACATATTTTATCTCGTGTGAATATTTTTAAAGAAAGGTATATCCTACTGCGCGTTTTAATATCATTTTTCGCTTAAGTTCCGTTTTCTTTCACTCGACTAAAGCCGCGATTCTTTTATTTTCCTCCGGTCGAGAAATGTAGAAAGAAGAGTAAATAGAATTGTTATCCTTTGTCTGGATATTCGGCTAACCGGCACAGAAAGTTTCTAATTAAAATAGCGACGTTGACCGATAAAATTTAGTAGAAAAATAGCGAAGAAGCTTACAATTGGTCTCCTTTCTTAATGTTCTCTGGTTAAAGTTGGAGGGTCGAGATCTTCGTAAATTCGGTTTGACGCAGCACGTGGACAGTAAATTACCTCTGCAATTACCGGCCGAAGTACCTCCGCTGAGTAAACAGAACAGAAAAAACTGACATTGATGAACTTCTCCGTTCCGATGACAAGTGTCCGTATCTGCTCTTCGTCGGAAGCTAAATACTGGCAGACAAACATTTCGTATTAAACTTTACACCTCCTTTTATACGGTAAAAAATGTCAAATATTCGTACAAATTTATAATTTACATTAATAAGACCCGATGCGGTTGGATATTAATACTTTTGTTTAAGGTTAATTGTGTCGTTAGCTGTAAGTAGTTATTTTCATATCAATACCTAAGTTACTTTAAGGTAACTTAGTATCGATGCGAAAATTGCATTTGCAAAACGAGCAATTATTTTTTTGCGACAGGATCACAATGCCGGGCTGCAATTTTTAATCATATTTTTAATTTGTTTAACTTAAATTATACGCTTCCGCCTCATATTAGTAGTGGCTCGCCCCCGTACATCATACTTTCTCCGATGACAAGGGAGTTGCGCTGGTCATCCGCTTAACTCCTTTCCAGGAAAATATTTGAATTGAAATAATGTGACTTCCGGTAAAAGCCGGAACTTTCTGTATAGTTCATCGGAGCCTCTTATCTCAATGCTTGTCGTACGTAATTTCCCTTTTTATCCGTCTGACACCATTCTGGATATTTATGAAAGACGGACGGACGGACGAACAACAGCGAGAATTTACAGGTGTACAGTTTTTGCAAATTGCAGCCCAATAGTAGTATTTGACAACGTTAATACGTGGAAATTTGCAATGTATTTCGTTCGAGTAATTATAAAGTTACCGGTTTCTAATTGAGTTAATTTTAATATGTTAAGAGCTACGGTAAATAAATCGTTGCGAAATATTTTTATACTAATTTACTTATTGCTCAGATTTATTTTACATTGTATAAAACATATTAAAGAAAGTTGGTGTAACGCCATAGTTTTTAATGAATAATTTACCTATATTTTGAATATAATTTTTATAATCCCTTTTAAATTTATAAAGCAAAATTACGCGTTAATTACAATAAACTTATAAAAGAAGACATAAAATAGATTTTTTTAACCTAATTTTTCTGCGTTACGGAGGATACTCGTAAACCGACAAAACTCGGATTTTATGTTAGTTTATAACGCATAAAAATAACGTAAAACGTTAAACGTAGAAAAAATAGGTAGAGACGGTAAGCACCTAATCGGCCGAATAAGTATTTCTCTACATTTTTCGAGATTTATACAAGCGGATTTAGGTATGGTATTTAAGACGGAGGACCTCGATAACGGGAAAATTTGACATCATTTTCTGCATTCACGCTCCCCGGAATTTGGGTTATAAGTATACTTTTCGTGTGGCGGCATTTTTGTATTTTAGCTTCCGTTTTAAATATTTTTTAAGTACGATCGTTCGTGCGTACGCGAAGATAGAAATTGAAACTCCTTCCTCTCGAAATTTGGGCCTCCGATTGTACTTTCCGAGCCGTATTTTTCTTTCTTCCGCGTTCATTGTTTATCGGCCATAGGGATTATATACAGGACACGGTCGAGGATGTACTTTAAATTCTTACGCCCGCGTACAAAGCCGGGTACGACTTTGTAAAGAGGAGAGTCGGACGAGTTGACATGGAACAGCGGATGTTTATCTTTCTCGATGTAATCGATGGGACGAAGTAAGTTCTAACAAAGAACGTGCGATGACCCGTTTCAAATATATTTCCCACGCGGTTCCTACGTAAAACGACTATTGTTAATAATTCTATACGTAGAAGACACGTGCATCCACCTTGCGTGATGTTCGTTTCGCCATTAAGAATGACTTTTTTTAATGTTTTGCTTGCGATTTTCTTTTCTAAAACTCGAATTTTCTCCGATTTACACGTAAACAATTTAATATTTACCGTTTATATTGACGAATCTTAGATTTCTTATTCCTAAATCGGCGTATAGAGGCCTCGGTGCGTATTCCTTAAACCCCACAAACCTTGCTAAAGCATTCCTCGGATTAACTTATTTTTTTATTACTTATTTAATATTAAGATTTCAACACAACTTAATCCATATTTTTTGTCCAGATAAACGAAGAATTTAACAAGTTTAAAAATTTTCTAACATTGCTCCTTTTCCAGGGGCATTCATTTCACGAAATTACTTTGGATATTAAATTATTATTTTTTTCATTTTACAATTGGAATAAATCGATAAATGTTTTTATTGACTTTATCTTTTACTTTTATAAGAATGAAGTAACAAACAGCAATCTTTAAACACCGTTCGTGCGAAATTTGCCACGCCGCTCTATCTTGAATTTTCTTCCATAAATTTAACCGTGTTAAAATATAAAGTTTTATTTATAAACATTTATAAATTATTTATCAGAATAACTCTGGTAAAATTGAATGCGGAAGTATACTTTAGATAAATGGAACATTGAAAAATGCGAAATGTTTAACGTGAAGAATTTGTAAATCCTTCTTAAATCTCTTAAATCCTTCCTCGTTACAATATTCTTCGCATTATTTGTAAAACTGGAGTAAATAACATGATTTTTATTTTATAAAAATGGATTTTCTAGAATTTTCTGCCGCACAAAAATAAAACCAAAAAGGTATTATATTGAGGAGTAATTTGTCCCGCCGCCATCCCCTCAAAGTATTTCTTCTTACGAACACGTGTCCTGGCATAAACATTGAATTATATTCGAGTTTAAAAAAAACGGGGCAAAAGTCATTTCAAAAAGTAAACTTTTTGGAAACTTTTATTATAGAAGTGAGAAATTTGTATGGCTCCATCCTCAAATTCCTCTCTCTTGGCCAACGTATTTCGCATTAAATTTTGGGGTTTCTATTCTTATAAACTCGGGTAAATGGATTAAAAATTAATCTACGCTTTATTTTTTACTGTAGAAAAGTAGAGCGAGAAGACGAATTTTCAAAAGTACATCTCTTTTCCCCGCTCGAGTTTAATTATCTTTCAAACACGTTCCTTACATAGAAATAAAAGAAACTCTATATTTAAGTACAGACTAATGCGTTTTAAAAAATATATATAAAATCAATAAGGAAATAATTACTGTAACGAACTTGAACTTTAATTAAACTCTACCACGGAATAAGTTCCTTGTTTTGAATAATTTCGTTGGTATAGTTGCATTGAACTTTATTTATTTTTCTACTCGGCCTTACATAAGCAATTTAGACTAATTTAACGTCTTTTTAGTAAAATAAATTCAAAAAAATCGGGTAAGTACTAATTATATATTGCGGGATGTGAAATATAATAATGGTTGACCTAATAATAAATAAAAAAGTACTTTCAAAGAAGAATATATATATATATTTCCGCACAATTGGGGTTTTGTTCTATTAAAAATAATTTATTTTTTAGAAAAGAAAAATCTAGATTTTCTTGTTTAATAGATTGGAAAATAATTTAAGGTTGTACTTACATTGCGCATTCGAACGTTGATTTATGTACACGAGATACACTAGTAAAATGTATATCTTGGCATCTCCGATGATACAGCGCATCTCACTCTTTATATTTTATAAACCTGAAATACGTAGAATCAATTTTAATAAAATAATAACATTTGTTAAATACTTTTATTACTCGACGTTAAATTTAAGATAATGTTTCACAACCTAAGTCAACTTTCTTCAATTTTTTTATGTTAAATGTTTTAAGTCGGAAACGTAAATAATCGATTAATAAATATTTACAAACGGTCAAAATTAAAAAAATATCAAAAGAAATGGGTTCGGTTGCGACAAATATTTCCCGTTTTCGGCTCTTAGTCGAAGAGATATATTGTAATTAACACGGATATCTGCAGAGCTTCTACTCTGTTCTACGCCAGAACTACAATTCTTCTCATAAAGATGCTTTGATTCCCGCATAGCATTCTCCGCATAACTCTTAAATATCGCGATTAACCCTTCCGACCGACATTGAATATTCGTGACAATACTTTTCGGAAACATTTCATATTACACAATTAACTTCAGATCTTTACGGGTTGAACTTAGAAAAAGTTTAAGGGAACCAATGTAATAATTGGAAGCATTTTACTCTTAAAGTCAGAATAAAGACAAAAAGTAAAAAGATATTAATAAAAATGAAGTTAAGACGAAGAAAATTAGGACGAGTAAACCAGCAAGAAGAACTATCAAAATATTTTGTAGCCTGGAGCGACGGAATAATCTCAAAATTCAATTTTCAACCTGGTAAATAATCTATTGTAAGAAGACGAGCGGACAAACGGACGACTAGAAGTAAGATAAAATATTTATTGTATAATGTCACCTCACAAATTCTGTAATTGAATTATTCCGTCGACCTATTTTCCATTTTTTTCTGCCGCACTTTTCTCCTCGGTTCCGCTACTCTACATTATTTATATATCATTAAAGGGGTTGCGTAGGAATCGTATTTTTAAAGCATTTTTACAGTAAGACGAGATAAAAATGTGAAAAATTATCAAAAAAGATTAATAGTAAATAATTTCGAAGCGTTAGAAACAATTTAGTGATTAAACTGTAAATTTTAACATCGATTGGTCAAATTTGAACCTTTATCCGCCAGATTTGCCGATACGCGGCTTTACGGACGATCTTCCCGTCTACACCAATAAATTTACGCGTAATAAAATGTTAATACTGTACTTGCAAAACGGAGGGTGTAAACACTTTATATAACTTACGGCTAGACGATATCCTACGAAATATTACGCCGTCCACCGTCTTACCACCCAGAATTTTATCCTACAGACCTTTCCCAACGAATATACGGCCTTATAACTTACTTTCTAAATTTCGACACGGGCTATTTTCGTTAACGATAAAATTTTAATAATTACGTTACATAAACTTGGTGAATAAATAAATAAACGTAATAAATGACATTTGTTTGGAATCCTAGGTTAGCCAACTTTAATAATGGAGCGCGCGCGCAACGGAATAGAGGACACGGCACGAAACTCGGGAAAATTCGTTTAATTTCCTTCTTTCTTTATATTTTAAAACGAAACGCTTTGTTTCTTGCAAAATAAAATATTCGTCGTTCAATTTTGTTACGTAAATTTTAAAAAATATTACAAAAACTGTCGTTTAAAGTTGGTTAAGCCCGCCATTGTTGATGGGAAACAAACCGCAGTTTTTCTTTTTTCCAACTAAATTGTTACCGTTTTTAGTATCCGAATAAATATATTTGCGTGTTTCTAGTAACGATGAAACCCGATGACGATTATCTTTCTGGTTTAGGAATTTTCTAGTTTTATTTCTTACCAAGCGAAGTCCGCTATTTTTTCCTAAAGGTGTCTTTCATACTACACGCACGCACTTCTTATAGTAATGTTGGGTACAGACCGAAGTACTTTTTTCTAATATTTATTCCATGATTACCAGATTTATTTAGATTCTGCTCGATGACGGGCACTTTTTTATACTTCGGTTGTTAATCGAGTAAGTTGGATATTACCTTCGGTACGAAGATAAGTTTTCACCTTACATTTTAGTCGTAAGTAATTTTATTCGAACGACTTTCTTTTACTCTTTTTTCTGAAAAAAACGAATAAGTCTTCTTAGGTATTCCTCGATTACGGAGTAATTATGTAAAATAATTTCTTCCTTATTTTTTATTTCATGCAGATTAAATTTCATTGGTTTCTTATTGAAACCGAGAATACTTGGTCGAATATTCTTTCCGCCAATTTCTCTTTTATTGGTTAAAGCCCGATTAATATTTCTTTAGTATTAAGCCAATTGCCGACAAACTTTGTTCTTTCGCTCGGTCACCGACTGTGTATTAAGGAAAAAGTTTCGATTTTCAATATTTAAATAAAGTTTTCGTTGTTTAACGAGGATCGAATTCCCTATTTGTAAGCGCCGATTTTAAATTAAAGATAAAAGCTAGAAAAAAAGGAGTAAAAGCGATTTCCGTGTCCCCGGGCATTTCCGTATTTCTCCAGTTCATTTAAATTTAATTCGATATCTACCGAGAGAAAATACTTTTTTATTTTATACACATGACACAATTTACCGCCATTGTTCGGCGCTTTCGAAAATCCGGAAGACAAATTTTTGCCAAATTTTTGATTTATATCTGCGCAAACATACGATCGAACGTTAATTGCCACCGACGAAGATTTGTAACGAAGATAAATCGGTTTTTTCTTTTATTGTTTCGTCCTACTTTAGCGGAACATCGTCGCAATTTAATTTAATATTTACCGAGTTATTACGTCTATTAACTCGTCGTATCTTCTTAGGACCTATTTCCGTATAAAGAGAGCAAATGTTTGTTATAACGGAGACTTTATTAACGTTTTCTTCGGAATAACCGAGCTTTCTCGTTTCGAGGAAAGGATTTAAAACTCGGAGCCGAAAATAGCCGGGTTGCTTTCGTTTTCGCTGTCATTTCGGATTCGTCTTCTTTCGTGGCCGTTCGTCCACGCGTTCCAAATATGTCAAATTAATTAAAAGATAATTTAAACGACGAATACGAGAAGAAAAAATCATTTTTTCGTGGCCGTAAATTGGCATAGATTTGGCGCGTTGTTTTAAGTTATTTATATCGAGTAAATGCCAACGTAATTTAGGTTGGCAGGGTTTTAAGAATTAAAGATTTCAAACATGGCTTGTATTTTGAAAGAATAAAAATAGTCTTTTTGCCTGGACGTAGAACTAACGAGTACGATACACTTTATCGCTTAAGGAAAAGTTAGAAATTAAATTTATCAGCAAGTGTTCTTTTAATTAATACTTTCTATTTATAGTACAATTGTGAAATTTCTTAAAATATATTTATATAAAACACGTTAGTAAAAATTAAAAAATCGATTTAAATAATTATTTATCAAAAACACGTTATGAGTATTTATTTTCCTCGGTTTTTACAGTTTCGAAAGACAAAATGATTGAAAAATTTTCCAATTTGATTTTTGAACATTTAAAGCGCAACTACGAAGCCAACGATCGAGACTTCGCTCCTACTTCAAACACCGTTAATAAATGTTCTATATATTTTTATACATAAATTGGAAAAAATAAATTTTGTCGCTGCCGCTCGAATCGTGACGTCAAAGCGAACTCTGTAATAATGAATTTACGGACGTCCGCCTTACTAAATTTTTTTAAAATATTTATTTATTGAAAATTTATACGAAGAGGGGGAACTCGTTACTCGATAGGAAAATAGTTTGAAGTTTTTTCTGAAAATTACAGAAGAAAAGTGGTAACGTTTAACGGTTAATTTTTAAATATACGTTGCGCTAGTTTTGCGTATAAGGCATAGAGAGGTAGTCAAACCTGAAAGTGTCGAGTCGGGTCATTCACTGAAACAGAAAGCACAAATATGTCAGAAAAGCGTCGGCTTCGGGCACGCGTTACGAAAAACAATGGCTGACTTCTACTTTCGACCATTGCCAAATAAAAGAATATTTTGTCTTCCTTTCGACCATTTAAATTCTTTCTTATTTGGGTCGGTTTGAAAAATTCTGCCGACGGTCTACTTTTAAAAATTCCTTTTATTGACTTCCTATGGCGATAATGATTTGGGCTTTATTAATAACTATTTCTGTTATAAATTTAGATGAATTGGTTTAGTCTGTGGGCGTGAGTAAAGCGAGTGGGAAGAATATCGAGAATAGAAGTTATATCCTATACACGCACTTTATTAGGAATGAGAGCAATTTACTGTATATACATTATCTCGGATTTCTATATCTAATTATCGTTTTCTGAACTTTTTTAATACAGAGAAATTCTCAGTCGTTATTTTAAATTGTAGCGAATGCAATTATAAAAGGAAAGAATGGATGAAAGTTACAAATTTACCAATCTTTGTAACTTTTCATAACTATAAATTGTCAAATATCTTATAAAAATATCACAAAAGTTTCTACTTTTAATATTGTCCGCGGCTTAAAACTTGCATTTAAATTCTACACGCGACTAAAAATTACAAAGTAAAAAAGTTTACGCTCAAAACTACTTTTGTAAATATGCAATTCTAAATTTAAAATCAAATGGAATTAATTCCTTTTTCAAAATTGCCAATTATTAAAAATTTTACAATACGAAATTGCTAAGCAACATTATTTCTTACTTTCCGTAAGAACTGTTGTTTAAATAATGTTTTAAAGTTTAAAAAGTTATTAATAACTTAAAGCTACAAATAGTGTGAGGGGGCGACAGATTTTAGCCTTCTTCGGACTACATTATCCAATCCAGAGGGGTGAAAGATAACTGTAATAATAATTTTAAACTAATTACGTGTTTGTTTTCTTGTGATTTTATTCAATCTTTTACAAAGTGAAATCCTAGAAAAATCCGCTTTTTATAATTAATAAGCTTTTTAAAAACAAATGACGGCCACGAAAAGTAAAACGCTGCAATTTTCATTTTTGCAAACTTTCTTTGAATTTTACCAGCACGAATGAGTTTAAACATTGAAAAAGTGAAAATTTTCAATGTTTAAACGTAGTTTTCTTATTTTATGGTAAAAATGAACATTCAATCGCGATGTAACAAAATATTTACGAATTATTAAAGAAAATTTACCGCTTGGCCAAGAATGTTTAGTAATAACAGTATTTTAAATTGCGCAAATTACAGATGACAAATCGTTTACCGCTAAAGCGTGGCATCGTATTTACAACGTCTCAATTTCTGGCGAGTACACCGCGTAACGAGCAGCCGAATCGACAACGTCGATACGAGACTCGCGCAGAAGTCGAGAGAAACAAAAGGACATAAATTGGTTCATTTCCATATCGAGAACGCGGAAAAAGCATTGTAACTCGTAACGATAGACAACTTGAAGTAAATATACTTTGGTGGTAAGTTCAGCTCAATCCGTGTTAATAGATTTAACTTATCCTGTTTGTCCCGACACTTAAGTAACCGAGATGGAAAAACTGTCCTTAATTGACTCGAATAATCGATAAGCTAACTAGAAGATAATGCGATTTAAAAAGGGAGTATAGAAGCGCGCGAATAAAGAACGTTGGCGGCAGGTCGATAGTCTCCGTGTCACGAATTACGCGTCAATCTTCTTTTGCGAGATAAGTGACAAATATTCCCAAAACTCCATCGGAGTAGCATTTTCTAAGCTTTTTTCTTCGTTTAGTGTCAAACGCTTACGATTTAATATATTTTTATTCTAAAGCGTTCTATTATTGTTCTTTTTTGTACGTTTCACGCATCGGAAATTTCGGATAATCGGCACAGAGAATTTTAACCACGTGTTTAGAGGTCAAACTTGATATATAGGTTCGAGTAGAGACCCAGTTTAACTCTTGGTAATGTCGCAATAGAGAAATTATCTTAGAACTTTGTTATATAACCAACGTCTTTAAAAACGTCACTATGTTATAAGTGATTATTAATCTGTTTAATAATTATATTTTTATAAAGATGTTTATTCCGTATTTAGTACTTAGCGTATCATTTTAAAAGCGAGAAGTAAGTTTGGACAAAAGTAGCGTTGCAACTTTTGTCCAAACAATTAAAATAACACTTTAGAAATTCGACTCACCTTTTATTATATTCTTTTCAAACCTTTATATCAACATGTTGTCTGTAGATTATGACCTACTGGGTCAACGTCTATGCTAGATTGACACACAGACCCACAGCCGTACGAGACTTAACGCTCCACATTCACGACTGTAGAACGACTCCACTCGACTGACGGGATAAGGAAGTGGAACACGTGGTTTGTCTATACTCCGGTGTTCTAGTAGCCGTCGCTACACCCTCTATTCTTCCATCGCCTACAGGCTCTTTAGGAAGTGGGTTGATGCTAGTTACATTTGTCGAATAACAAGTAAAAAAAATAAAATAAAATAAAAAACCTTTCACTAGTCTGATATTACAGGAAGTAATGGCATTCGATACTAAATCGAATGACCACGCCACTAAGAAAAAGCCGAGTTTAGAGGGTAATTGTCCTCGCTATACAAGTTTATAACTGTCATTTTTATCCGCGTTTTCCCCCTCTAAATCTACCGGGGTTTATAAATAAACTACCGAGTAAATTTGCCTAAGAGAAAATAAAGGAAACTGGTAAATATGAAAATTAGCATTTTAGGTACGGTGTGGAAAATACTTGGAGTAATGAACTATCGATAAATATATGTATTAATTATGTGATAATTCCAATAGTTTTTAATGTAAAAAGTAGAAAGTATATAATTTTTTTAATACAAAAAGTGGCGATAAATACGTGATTTTGAAGTATGGAAGTTGTGATTTTAATCTCGAATTTCTCCGCATTTAACTTTTAGATAACGAAATTAACTTTTTATTTCGTTTTCAGTTACGATTTACCCGCGACATAATTTTTAATTAGATATAAAACTTCCAGTTTTAATTTAAAATTTTTAGTCGAATTTTTCTCTTTTTATTTTTATATTTCGCGTAACCTTTAGCCTTACAAAACATATTTTACATTTTGTGTCGTCTTTAAGTACATTAAAACATCACTTTAAAGGTCGAAGAAAATTCGATTTACGAGAAATTAATTTATGCAAGAACCTTTCCTTACGTTTTCCACAACCTCTTATATACATAAACGCGACACCTCGCGCTTTATTCAAGTTTAAACTACTAAAAACGCGCATTATCTCATGACATAATTGAAGATTTAGAAGAAAATGGCACAGAATTATTTTTCGTAAATGTAAGGAAATCGCTTATTGTCCTTACAGGTTTTTAATTCGATTGCCATTAAACGAGCCTCTCGCTTCGTAAACACATTGAGCAATAATGACGTTTTAGAAACCAGTTAAAATAGGTCTACCCATTTAACGACAATTAAAGACATTAGAAAAAAGAACACGAAGGGATTTTAACCATCAATAACACAGATAGCCTAGTTGATCAATAACGCATCAAATATTGTGACAGTGTCGTCTCCATTATTTAAATTATTCAAACTTAAAAATTCTTTACTACAAGAATTTTCCACGATTTCTATTAACTTAAAATGGGACAATATTTACCTATAACAATTGTGTAGAATAAAGTGCCCCAATTGGCTTGCGTTACAAATAATACGTTATGAACATCTTTCTGGTTTTTTTCTAGAAAAAATTCATTTTACTTAATTCATTATTTTCTCTTTGAATAAATACGAGGTTATTTTTAAGTACGACTGCCAAATGTACAAATACCAGAACTTTTTGAAATTAATTGTTATTTCTTAATAATAGACTTAATTCTAGAAAAGCAAAAATATCCGAAAATTTTTCAAATATTAATAAAATAATTCCAAAATATGTCATACAAAATAAATTGGAAGGTATTTAAATAATAATTTACAATTTACATCTGAAATTTAAAAAATGCTTAATTTTCATATAGGCCTATTTATATTATTATTAGTAGTAGAGCTTACTTCAGAGTCTAGGCCGGGGAAGCCCAAAGTTTTTTGACTGTCGATCCTTTGAGGATTTCTCGATCAAAAGATCGAGGAATCTCCAAGGGTCCTCGACTCCAACTTCTTTTGCTAATACAGTTAATAATAAGAATAATAAAGTAACAATAACAATAACAGCAACAACAACAATTACAACTACACAGAAGTAATTAATGCAGAAATTTATTCGAAAAAACGCTAAGTAAATGTGCGGGTTTAGACCCCTGACAGAGACCGCGCATACCCAAATCACCCAGGAGAAAACTCTATACGCATACAGTGAAACCCCGATCATCGCGGTTAATGCGAACAAATGCTACCTTGTGCCACCGAAAAGTCGGATAAAACGGAGGAAGTGGTCTCCGTTTTATTCGACTTTTCGGTTCTTCGAGGTTGCGTGCGTCGATATTAACTCGGATAATTGGCGTTTTACCGTATTATCGGAACATACGAGGTGTGGCGAAAAAGTAATGAAATTGGCATCGACGAGAGCAATCATTGATAGAAATGACGAAGGAAATACAGCGGTATCTCGGTACTCGAACCGTTCTCGACTCGACTAATTCGGTATTAGAACAGAAATAAAAATTCTGACAAAAAATTGCTCGGTACTCGACTAAATAAACCCGACCCGCAAGAACAAATTTTTGATTAATGACATTTTTATTTTTACTTTGTCATACATGAAAGTTTCTATGGTAACAATTAAAAAAATGAAGACGTTGCTGATATTTCTGATCGAGACCGACAAAAAAGCCGAGATGACGACGATACTTTGTAAAAAGAAATCGCCCTGGTTTAACTAAAATTAATATTAGCGTGTAATACAGTATTTTAAATTGAGTTTGTTAATTATCGATTGTAAATGAATTCGATTGCTTTAATGAACATATTTTTTTAGTAACGAAAAAGAAGAGTATAGTATTGTTAAGTTTTGGAACCTAACCGAGAGCGGTTTTTCGGGGCCTAGGGCTTATTGAAGTCTAACGGGGTCGCATTTTTTTGTTATATTAAGAATCTTTAAATTGAGGTTTAAAATTCATTTTTAATAACATCGAAATCAGAGTTCAAATATATTTACTTATGAAATGGTGTTGAATGTTTAAAATTGAGACAGAAGCGAGTAAGTTTTATAACATAGAAAGAAATATTCTATATTTCTATTCGAGAGTGGCCCCAAAAATTCTTATTCTTGCTGTGTACAAATGATCTTAAAACAGTACGCACACTTACTTCAACGGTGTTCCCACCACATTAAAAACATTCGCCCTTCTCAAAAAGTTCTGCTTTAATTCGGAAAAAAAATGATGGTACCAGGGAGTAAAATCGGGTGAGTAGGAGACTGTAGTGTTTTAAATCCACATTCAGTAGAGTGCTAGGGCAACCGTTGATGTCTGGAAACATTGTCCTGATGAAATAACGTTTCTTCTGTTAATCTTCCGACGTTTATCATCCAAAATTTGTCAAAGTGTTCTTTGGATAGCGCAGTATTCTTCGATAACGGATCTCCCTTCGCGAGATTATCCGCAACACCACTTCCTCTGTATTCCAGAAAATGGTCTCCATTACCTTTCCAGTAGTGACAGCCTTTACCTTATTTGGTATCGGAGAATCAATATACTTCCGATGTTTTGATCTAAAACAAAATGATAAACTTAAGTTTCGTCTGCTGTTACAAATCGTTATAGAAATTCTTGTGGCTCGACTCGAAACAATAGAATGTTAGAGTTGTCGGGAGTTTTGGAACGAGCACCAACCGCGCTCGTTAACAGACATTGTGTCAGAATTCGATCAACTTTGTTTACCATACGTCCCTTGTCTCACGTACGAGTAATCCGCCGAATGTTTACCAGTCAGATTTCTTCTCGTCGACAGACTTTTCGGAATCTTATTTTTAACTCGAAACGAAAAAATTCAACAATTTTAGGTACAGTACGTCTTTCAACCCAATATCATAGATTCGGAATACTTCACCCGCTTGACTAAAAGAAAAAACTAACTTCCATAGCGCAACTTCTTCCTCCTTCCGATCACCATAAATTACCAAATTGTTCAATTCAATTCATTCAAGGCACAATATGGACTATACGATATTCACCGGCTACTATTAATAATTTGTTATTCATTTCCCGAACCATGGATAAACTTCGATTAAATTCATTTTATAAAGCTGATATCCCATAAGAAATTTCCATATAGGAGTTTCATAAAATCTCCAATCAACATTATCTGTGTAGGTTTTTATTAGTGAAATTATAAGATAATCACGAAAACTTTGTTTCAATTATGCAGATCGTCTAATCGTCTAACGCAGTAATTCCCAGACATCGCTCCCTCGGTTATATAAAGTTATACCCAACGCACCTAACTTTTTCCTTGTGTCAGAAAGGATTGGAAATATTCTTGGAAAAACTTTTGTTTCAATCTCACACTTTCTGTCCTTACAAAACATTGTTCTCGACACGTAAAAACCATTAAACGCGACGTTTCTTCTTACTCGTTTTAACAGAGAAAAGGTAAACCTTGTCGGTGACCCCAACCACCCCTTACCGTTCGATACCCTATTTTCAGCGTCTCCTTGCCGCCCACTCGCTTCTTTTCGCTCCCTAGATTTACTCACCGTTCACGGGGAGACGGTAGCGCCCACTTTGGGAACCACTGGTCCAAAGTTAACTCGGAATTCGCAGCCCGCTTCCTACAGGGACTAAAAACACTGGGTAAAGACAGGAGGAAAATCATTTTCTTAATTAAGAAAGAGGAGCAGAAGGGAGGAGGGAGAAACGTTACATTGGCACTTCCTGCCGGCTAATCACTCGACAAAAAATCTCATCACCATCGACGAAGCTCAAAAACCCCCCTTAAACTACGTATTAACTCCTAAAAGATTGGCGAATTTAGGATTCTTTTCTAGTCAAATGTAAAAATTTGATAAAAATTTATATATTTTAAAATAAGATAAAAACCGTGTATTATTACAACGGCCGTCTTTTATATTTCCGTTTGGGACGTGGGAGTTTGACCGTATTTTGTAAAAGTAGAGTGTAATAAATGGAAATAATTAAATGTAGAGCGTTCGGGGATAATTTTACGTAAGAAAGAATTACACTGGAAAGAGAAGTATCAAAAATTTCCTTGCTAATAAAGATGAAGCCGATTTACCCGAAAGTCAATCGCATTTATCTTACTTAAAGGATAAATTTGACGATGTAATAGGAAAACTTCTGACAGTATGTATACGAGAGTTTTCGCCAATGCAAATGTTTTTTATAATAATCGGAATTTACGGCCTTCATTTGTTGATTAAGGAAACTTTAAATAGTTCAAAGGAAAGATTAGCCGAGGACTACAAAGAATTGGCTGTCGCACCTTAAGTAATAGCCTACTTTACTGTAAATTTCAAACGCGAAAAAACAATCAGAACGTGTTTTATTCAAATAGAAGAAACCAAATTTCTTTATTCAACTATTTACTCTCAATCTATGCCTTATTATTTTTCATTCTTTTGAGTTCGATCTTTGGTCTACAAATGAAAAAACTGAAAATACTGTAAAAGAGATCTTGGCCGGGTCATTTTTTGACCGATCGCCATACACTGTAACAGTCAGGAAAGCGAAGGTAAGTTAAATCGTTTCTTTTCAAATTCGCCCGGCTGCAATTTGAAAAAATTGTAAACCAATAAATTCCCACTGTTGTCCGTTGTCTGTCCCTCCTTAATCGCGAGAACGATGTACGAGAGATGAAAGTAAAGACCAGATATCGATATTTTAGGGATAGGAGGCTCCGATTATATGTATATACGTACAAACTTCCGGTCTAGATCAGAAGTTACTTAAATTTAATTCAAAACTTTTTCCCGAATGGAGTTACATAGATGACCGGCACGACTCTGTTGTTATCGGGAAAAGTATGATGTACTGTACAGTACAGTACAAGGACAACACACGACAAATTTGTAACGAGGAACATACATTTAAAATTGAGTAAATTAAGAATATGATTAAAAATTGCAGCCGGACACCGTGACGATGTCACAATAAATAATTACTAATTCCAATTTTTGAATTTAATTTACCATCTCTGGATAAGTGAAGACACATTCCGTCGGTTTCGAGTAGATTATTATAGATAAAAATAGAAAGAAGGAAGACACAAACTGGATATTAGTTATAAAGAGTTGTTTTTTCTTAGATATTCTTAACTGTATTTATATATAAAGTATATGTATCCGTTCCGTGTATATGTCGCAGCCAGATTGTTAATTTAACCGCTTTACCAAGAGGCTAAACCAAATCCCGCCGGATTGAGTGAAACGTTACGTAATATACAAATCGAAAGAGAAGAAGCGAATGAAGTTAAAGAGCAGCGGAGACGACGAACGACACCGCCGAGAAACTTTCCCGGTTAGAAATTAAGAAAGCACTTTGTTCAATACTTTCCCGTTATAACAGAGGAAAAGTATGGCCATCGGTCAAAAAATGACACTTTAAGATTTTTACAATTTCGTACTCGGAAGAAACGGAAACGTCGACAAAAGAAAAAAATCGGGATTTTTCCGACAAAAGGCGCGGGAGTTATTAAGCTTCGAAGAGGGTAAAGAAGATGGCGCCCCGTACGCCAGCAACCATAAATACGGAATAAACCCCAATTTTTTTTTTTCTTTCTTCTGTATTTCTCGGCATTCGAAGGTTCCCGAGTGAAAAATGTTAAAAATAAATTTGACTATCAATTTTAAACTTTCAAAACGACTTCGAAACTGTTTTTAAAAACACTGTTTAAATTTTCAATTCATTCGATTTTTATCTTAATTTTAATTAATTAATTTTGATTTTATTTTCAATTTTAGCTTTAATAATAAACGAGTTAACATCGATCGAATTACGGGCTAGCCGGGTCCGATAATAGTAAAGATTTGGCGCGGTTTAATTGTTAAAAACAAATAACGAACGATGTACTTGGTAATTAATCTATCGAGAAATTACTTTCAACGCGGTACCGGCTTCCATCGAATAAGACGAATTACGAATAGAGTAACCCGACGTTGTCGGGTGTGAAGTTCGGGAACTGTTAATAATCGGGCGGTTTGGATTAGCCAATACTAATTAACAGACGGATACGCCACTTATTTTAAAACGTTCTTCGTTTCCCATTTGGACGTCTCTGTGACGTACAACCGGATACTTTTTGTCGCTCGTTCGACGGTGACGGTAGCGTAAAATGTATAAAAGTAGACTTACGCCGTTATAACTTGTAATTTGTCGAAAATCGTATTGTTTTTCTACGGTTTGCGTGTTGTTTTTACAGAAAAATAACATTTATGTTTTATTTTCTTGTTCGTTTTTCACGCGTTGCGTATTTGTTTACGCGTGACATAAGAAATTTCTTTAGTCACTTTTTACCTACCGTCCGTTGGCGTGATCTTCGCGCCTCGTTTGTCTGTCATTTATAAATGATATTTTTCTTCGAGTATCCTTTCGTATTTATTGACTTTTTTGCGGAAAAAAAAATTATTTTTAGCGTCGTTTCAGTCGTGGCTTTCTTAAAAGAAATTTTAAAATATTTGAAATAATGCGAACGGACGCGTTGAATTTTTAGCAATATTAATAAAATGCATTTTGAAGATACATTTAATTATATTCGAAATACTGTATATTCGTTACAGTTGAAGTTATTTACGTGATTTTGACAAATACACTCTTTGACAAAAAATTCAACGCACCAAGAAGGAAATATATCCAAGTAGAACAAAATTTGGTAGGTTTATCGTAGGCGTTCGGAACAGTTGGATGATTTACTCTGGAGAAAGAGCTACGCGGAGTGAGGACGTCGGTAAGACGTTCGCCCACCTCTTGCCCGAACACGGGCTGTTATCCGACGCGGCACGGATTTATAAAGTTGACGGACGGTGTCTTCCGAGGATTTTTCCACTAAATAGTATCGAAATGGTGGGCTAAGCCGTCGACGTTTCCGGATGGTTTTAGGCCCTGCCCCGTCGGGCTTCGAATATGTTTAATTGGACAGAGATCTAGCCATCTGGCTGGCCGAGAAGGGATGCGGCAACCACCGAGACATTCGCGCGAGAGGCGAGTCGCGTGAGTCGTGTCGAAAAGTAAGCACCGGGTGCCGCGAAAGGAACGGTATCGCGATAGCTGTGGGAACGTCGTCGACGTATCGCTGCGCCGCGAAAGTGCCACGGACCGCCGTTAAGGGATCTAACAATCCGGTTATCGAAAGAAATGGCGCCCCAAACCATAGCTCCCCGTTACCGGGCGGCGCGACCTTCGACGGTAAAAGAGGGATTCCGACAATGGCCAGAATGTCTCGATATACGTCCGCGCGGGTCGTCGAAACTCGGTTCAAAGAGGGTCTCGTCGCCGAAGACGATTCGTCCCCGATCGGAATACTTCCGCGTTAATCGAGCCCGGCACGGGTTGGGCGGTCGACGGCGACGACTCCGTTGCCCTTACAGTCGCTCGAACCATCGCTCTGTCCTGGCATTCCGTCGTCACTCCGCCTGGTTTTCTCTGGATTTGCCATTCGAGACCCGTTGGTGTAGGCATGGCGTAATTACCGTATCACTCCGACC
This sequence comes from Centruroides sculpturatus, assembly GCF_000671375.1. NCBI lineage: Eukaryota > Metazoa > Arthropoda > Arachnida > Scorpiones > Buthidae > Centruroides > Centruroides sculpturatus. Next base: position 259,101 of record NW_019384877.1, read on the forward strand.
CAAATGTTGGGCGATAGGTCGATTCGTCCATTTACCGTTTTACTCCGACGACCTCTATCAAACTTCGTCATACGATTTTAGTGGGCACGAATGCGTCGACGGCCAGGCATTGTTCGAAATCGACGACGATAACCATCAAACTCCGCCGAAAGTTGGGTTCTTCGGAGAAAGAATACGCTATCGCCATGGGCATTTTCAATCCGTCGCGATTCGGTCTATTCGCTCGTCGAGTGCGGGGCACCAATACGTAGGGACACGCGTCTCTTTTTCGTTTACGTCGCCCTTTTCCCAGTTCCCAAGGAGAGCCAAACAACAGAAAATTTGCGACTTTTAGCCTATTCAGAAAATATAAAAGAATCTAACGAACGATGTTTATCCATCGACCCAGGCAACTCGGCCGAAGCGGACCAAGGCCCCATTCTTTGTTTTTCGGGCCCAGTCAGTCTGGAGCCAGCTGGTAGAAGGTAAGATTGCCCGATAGAGAAGAAAGGCTTCTCGTCGGTCGTTTATTTGACGTCACTCGAATTCCAAAACAAAACATCTTACTACGTCCTTACGGTAAAAGCATTACCCATCGGAGGCTGGTAGCTTTAATTACGACCTAATATTTCATTAATTACGATTCGTGCTTAATTAAATGTAAACAAAGATGGATTATAAATAAGAAAAATCCGGAATATTGCGCAAATCTTCGTAAATTAAAATGCGTTTTTCTACTTTCTAAACGAGATGGGTTTTATCTATTTTATGATATAATAAGAATTTGTTAAAAGATTAATTTTAATAAATTCTACGTAGGTTATTTAAACACGGGTAGATTAATTTAATTTCTATCGTCAAACCACTTCTTTTTAAACCAAAAATTATATTGATCCGTTTTTTTAATTTTTAATATTCGTCTACCGAAAACGATATTATTTACTCATACGTATAAAAATAACTTTGTCAAAAGAACAATTTTCCGTCACAGACACGTTTTTAATATCGACGTATACAAATGAAGTGTTACGTAAAAACGGAATTAAAAGAAATCGGGTACAGACTTTTTTCATTTCCTATTGTTATTAAAATTTACTTTCCTTTTTCTCTCCGGCAGATTATATATTTGCGCTCCTGTAAAGGTACCTTTCATTATCGATGTAACAATTTTTTTTTTATTTTTTCATTCGTTTTTTTTTTCAATTTTTCGCGTTCTTTTCGAACGACGACAGTTTTACTTTTCCAAACTTTCGGATTTCTTCGGATCGCTGGCATTCTTATTTCAATACGTTTAATCTTCATTTTTATAACAGGATTTTCACGTTTTAATTTAAAATTAAAATCTTCCGAAGTTCTACAATCGTTACATTTAAGGGGTTCTTCCGGTTTGTTCCGTTATTTACATCCGGACGTTTTCCTATCAGTTTTTTTCTATTAACTTTTAATAAACGATTCTTTCTTTCATTCCACCGATTAATATTTTCATTTCCTGTATTTCCTAATTTACTGTCGTAGTGAAGTTTTTCAGTCCGGGTCTGGCTAATTAACCTAATAATTCGACTTTTAAACGTCTCATCATTTTCTGCCAAACGATCGGAGCCAACGTGACGAGAATCGGAGTTGGATTTGTCTTTTCTTTTACAATTAAGAATCCATTTTTTTATTATTGGATCTTTAGGAAATGTAAAATAACCGACTTTTTCCGTTTAATAACTTTCTTTTCGATTGCTCTTATTACCAGTTGCAACGGCGCGTATCGTTCCCGGCATCTAAAAATAATAATAATGAAATTTAGCTACGTTTGTTTTATATTCCCAAATAGATCTAATCGACAAGTAAAAAAAATTCATATAAAAATACGTGGCCGGCGTTATTGGCGTTTAATAAATATTATAAATATAAAATCCGACTTCACCGAGATAAAACTTTGCATTTTGTCCTTTCTTTGTTTTACGTTCTTCGGCGGAGGCAGTAGCCTAGAAAGAAAGGTCGTCTCCGAAGTTTTGTGAATCATTTAAGGACTGCCGATGGTGTCGACGGCCAAAAGAAGGGACAAAATGCAAAGTTTTATCTCGGTAAAGTCGAATTTATATTTATTATATTTATTAAAATCTAATCGAGGTATAATATTCTGAAATAGAAAAAGTAGTATAAACATTTTTTACGTAAAAATTATTATACAAATAAATAACACTACAATAAATTTATACTATACAGTATAAACATTTTTATATTTTATATTTCTACGCATTTTACGTAAATGTAATATTTTGGTGAAAAATTAAAGCGATATCAAATAATCTGAAAAAAATTAGGAAAGAGGAGCTCAAAATCCTTCTTTCCTTCCGGCCCGAAACTCAATTAGTAAGCATTATTTATAATTTAAAATATGTTTTCGTTCAATTAATTTACATTACTGAAACGATTGTAAATTTGCCAATTACTTACTTATAACGAGATAAGTTTATTGTGTTTATAGACTACCGTTAGTTACTCGACGGCAGTTTACAAACGGAAGAATCCGTCCCAAAAATTATTCCTGAGAATGTAGACTTTGTGCAAATGCTGCGGTTTGGTTATTTGTTTACGGCGATCTGCCCAGGGGGCTTCCTGGGGAACTTTCTATGGGAAGCCGGCCTTTATTTAGGTGTTACCGACGTCCAGAAAACACCGGAAAACTGCGAGTGGTCGTCCCGTTGGCCGACTACCGATAGTGTCGGGTGGATTTATCCACTCGGCCACCGTGGGCCGCAAATGTTGTGTCATGTAAGAATAATTAGTGCAATTTTTGAAAAAAAATTTATTAATTGAGAACGATTCTCGAATTTTTCTTCCGTCGAATATATTTAAAAAATATACATATATATAGGCTATATGACATTGTTTTTCTTCGAAATACTATTTCTTGAATAATCGTAAAAATAGGATAATTTTCTGAGTTCTGTATGAAATCGTTAAAGAGACGTCTTGAATTTTCACTAGATTTTCAGGCACTCTACGAAGTGTATTTATATATTATATATTTATATAGACGTATATACAAAATGTACATAAAATCGTCATTGCCATCGGACAATTCTTCTCTTCTTCTAGTACACGGGTAGTGGACGGTCGGACGAGTTCTCCGAGTACCGTACCTTATGTATGTCACACATCACGCCAGCGTGTAAGCGGACAAGTTAATTAACGTTCTACTAGCGTCGTGGTATACGCTCACCACCGGCCATCGTATAGTTAACGACTGCGAAGCCTCTCGCGTGTTCAGTCGGTAGTTAATAGAGATTGGAAGATATCCAGTCGGAAGAACTACTGACTCGGTGATATATCCCCGGTTGATACTGCTTGGCGCACGAATATCCTGCCGAAACTATACCAATCAGGTACCAAACTCCGTAACTATTTATCATCAAGGGTCCGCCGGAATCGCCCTGTAAGTAGTAAGAGAAATTTCAACTCGTAATACTTTTTAAACATATAATTGATTTAAATGGCGCGTACCATTTTTACGTAATTATTAATTAAAGAGATAAAATGTTAATTTGTTTAATGCCTCTATATTCTGTTTCGACTTCGCGCATTACCATTCTATTTATTTCTACTCTCGTAATGCTTATAATTGTTCTAATTTTTATTACGTTTAATAAATGATTAACAAATGTCGTGTACGATAAGGCTTTATTAAAGTTGCATTAAATAGAAAAGTAAATGATTAGCTACTTAGTGTAAAAACACGCAAATAACAGCGCGATTCAACGACTCTTTAATCGGCAAATCTAGTAAAGTATTTAAAACGCAATCCTGTTATATCTCTTATCGAATATCGATAATCTTTCCAAGTTGTCATTTTGTTAAATCGAATTATATCTTTTATACCTAACGAAGTATAAAACGTTTCCATTCACTCACTTCCTCGTACACGGGGTAGGCAAAGATGACCCCTATAGATAAAATAGTCGTATCGGATCTATACAGTCCGTACTTTCGGAAAAAATAAATAAATGAATGTCCGTCATCCGTAAACTAATCCATTTAACAAGATTTCGCCGTATATTTTTCTAGAAAATACACAGTGAAATACCAATAAAGAATTTATTGGAAATATTCGAATCGGGATAGGTGAAAGCGTGTCGGGAAGAGTTTGCCTACACCTGGCACATACACGCTTTTACCCCATAAATATATAAAGTGTGGTATTCTTATCGCGCTAAGTATATTTAATTACAAACCTGGCACGAGTCTCGACCTCCGAATTCGTATCCGGCGCATAACATTTCGTCGTATATTCGTATATTGATTCCACGTCTTCTGTGCCACGTTTCGCATATTTGATTGTTGATCACGGGAACCGGAACGTATTGTAGAACTTTAGGGCGTAGTTTCGAACCTGCATCGATTATTATACGAATTAAATACAAATTTAAATTATTATAATATTTAAAATCGTAGTTTTAACTGATAAATAAAAAAGGGAAGAGTGAGAAATAATGGAGTCAGCGCCAGCGATTAGTTGACGAAATAAAACGAAATTTGTCGTTTCCTACTAACTAGAGCCACGAAGAGTTTTCTCCGTGTCAATCGTTGTATATTCAGTCGACGCCTACTTAAATTTTACTTTAATTAAGGCCTTTTTACCATTTCACTTAGAATCACTTGGATTATAAATGTTGGCTAAAGTAAATAATTTCTGGTGAGTTCGTTCGAAACAATTGGCCATGTCCATTCAATGGCCGGTTATCCGCAAAAATAGTGGCGAAAGTTTTCACACGTTACACCGTTTTGTAGCTAATTTTGAGTTTTACTCAAAATATTTATTTCTTAACATTTCCGGATAATATCCGTTTAATCGGCACTACATTAATTAACGACGTACGATTAATACAGAATTGCCGCGGAGAAGGCCAAGACAGCCATATAATAAGCACGCTTAGTTTTAAAAACGTTTATGCGTGCCAAAGTTTTACATTTGAAATAACGATATTTAAAAAAAATAAACGAATACGCTTTAATTAGAATAAATGTAAAAATACCGATCGAAAGAATGGCCGACGAGGTGATAAACCGAAACGATGAGGGAAAAACACGGCTGACAAATCGAAAACCTACGATACGTTACGCGCCACTTCGGGCACGTTCGCCATTCCCGGTCTAGCCCAACAGTTCCAGTTCCAGAAGTGGAAGCGTATTCCCACCTGTATTTTATACTATTGCAAGCGTGTTTTTATTTTAGCTTTTTATTTTAATATTTGTTACCATAGAGATGTCACCGAATACTTACTATATTACTATATTTGCGTATAATTTAAATCGATACTCTGGCTCTTATAAGGTAAAATAGACTGGCACAAGTAAGGGCGCGTTGTAAGAGGGGTCTCAAATGTGTGGAAACGAAAGATTTTCACGTATAAGAGCGTGCTGTTATTCGCGAGGTCGAGGCCGAAGTTTTAAACGCGAAAACGTGTACGTCGGACGTTCGGCGCCGCTTTCCCGTAAGCCTAAAAGTTCGACGATGGTGTTTGAATAGTCGATGGAATCACGCTCGACGTCCCAAACTCCATCGTCAAAATTCTAGGCTTACGGGAAAGCGGCGCCGAACGTCCGACGTACACGTTTTCGCGTTTAAAACTTCGACCTCGACCTGGCTATTTGCACAGAAATACGTTGTGTAGACAAATGACTAAGAAAGAGCAGTATCCTTTGTAATAAAAACAACTACACTTTGTTTCTGTATAACGAGGAATTTTTCACCGGTTATCTTTTAATTTTCATGGTTGAATGTGCCAAAGTTATTATTATTGTCCAGAGTTCTCTTATGCCGAAACGAAATTCCGTTACTTTTATCGGTGTACTCTGCTGTACGTACGATACGATCTAAGGCTGGACAGACCGCCGTGGCAAGGATAATTTCGTAGCAACGCCTAATATTTTGGAATTACTCGTACGCCTGCCAATCGAGACGAATTTGCACAAGATATTAAATAATGCGTATATTTTGATAAATAGATGGAAAGTATTCTAAGTGAGTGGACGAGGAGAAGAAAGAAAAACGATAAAATGACTATTTTCAGAATAATAACTATAAAAATCCAGCAACGAGTCGCTTAACTTTTCCGGCGACATCGATTAAAACTGCGCGTGCGTCGACATCCGTTACGATATTTTATTTGAAAAACGTCTTATATTTTTAATTATCATAAAATAACAAAAATCTTAACTTTGACGGTAGGGATGAGCATTATAATAAAAAAATTTAAATGCTAATAAGAAGTAAAATCGTCATTAATTAGGTCCAATCTTACTGGAGGTACGACCAGTGATCCTCTTTATCTTCCACCTCCTCGACTTTTAATCACCAAAATTTAATAGCATCCATCCCCTAATACGCAAACCTCCCGGCAAATTTTCGACAAAAAGCGCGGGAGTTATTCAGCTTCAAGCGGGGCGAAGAAAATCGCGCTCCCCGCACACACTAACGTCCATACATACAGAATCCTCTGCCCACTTCGCGTTTATCGACGTTTCCAGATGTCTCGAGTCAAAAAATGTACAAATCTTGGGGAGGGGTCATTTTTTGGCCGATTGCCATACTTTTCCTCTGTTATATAGGCTATATAACAGTCGGGAAAGTAAAAGTATATAATAATNAAAATTATACAAAAATTTATTTTCATAAATTTATAATTACTTTTAATAAAAGCTTTTCATTTATCATGAATTTTGTAATAACTAGTTGATAGAAAAAGATAATCGTTTGAATATAGTCTTTCAACAACTAAGATATTCATTTTACATTTACTGGGAAATGTATATTAAAAAAAAAAAAAAATGATTGTAAATATATACTAGCCAGAATCCATTAAATATTCAGTCTGATCAGAATATGACTTGCAAATTAGTTCAATGTCACTGTCATTAGAATTCTGAATAAATATTTTCATAAATGGTATTCATCTCTTCTTTCTTAACTTTGCAAAATTCACTTTTGAAAGAAATAAATATTTTTGAAAATATTTTTATAATTTAATATTACGGACTTTTTGAAAGTACGGCGGGAATCGGGCGGGGTCGAGTCCCGTCCCCTTTCCTCTTCCTCGTCGCCCTCGAGACCATCCGGCGCGAGCGTCGGAGCCGGCATCCATCGGCTCGACCGGGACCGTGTCGGAGATTTGGGTTTTGCCGACGATTTCGCCCTATTAGAGGAAAGCGAGACGACGCTACCGCGCGCCACGGCCGCATGGAGTCGGGAAGCGCACAAAATTGCCCTCGGGGCAAACGCCGCGAAGACGAAAATTACGCCCAAACGACGGGAGTAACAACGATTGGAGGAGGTGAAGAGATTCGCCTACTCGGGTAGTGTTGTTTCCCAAAACGGTGAGGCGAATTGCCGCGTGGGAAAAGCGGCGACGGTCTTCCGACGGACGAACAAAATCTTATCCTCACCATCCGTCTCATCGAGAATCAAATCCGCCCGTTGGCCTCCGTCGCCATTCCGATAGCCGTTTACGCTAGCCAGTCCCGGAAGACACGGGGAAACATGGAGAGAAGGCTCGATGTCTTCCGACAGACATGACTACGACGAATCCTAAAAATCCCATATTTAGATCGGATCACCGACGAAGAGGTTTCCCGAAGGAGTGGGTTGCGTAAATTTCGTAAGATCGTGGATGGTAGAAGAGTCCGACCGGCCGGCCACATTTTTCGTACGGAGAACGATAGGATCCCTAAGGCGACCCGCGAAATGGTTTCCCCCGGTGCCAAACCACCGCCAGGACGCCCCAGGAATACTCGGCCTACAACTACTATTACTACTACTACGTTTATTATATACTTTGTTAATGGAAGTAAAAAATAAAAATACGCGGATATCGATTTTTAACGCGGGATTTGACTAAGGCGCGAAATTAATGGCGGCAATCCTTTTATACGGGCGGCGGAAGTTTCGATTAACGCGGCTTTAACGGCCGTCTTTACGTAGCTGGGATACGTTTTTCTCGGCAAATAAGGCGTCGACGGATTGGCTATTTTCCTTTCCCCGGTGATTTCCCTTATAGTTCCGTAGTCTAATTACGATAGTGGCGAATTTTAACGCATTACCGCTAACGCCATATCGTATTCTCCGTTTAGAAGCTTATTTTAAGACTTTACTCGGCATTTTATTCGCGTAAAATTAATCGGAATGTCCGCGGATAAAACGCGTATCGGGCGTATTACGTACGCCTTTTAAGTTCGGTAAAGGATATAACGCTACGCAAATAGTAAAAAATACTCTTAGCGTGTACGGGGAAGACGCCGCTAAACGTCGGACGGGTCGAACCACGGGACGATACGATTCCGTTCCTCGCGCATTAAGTGAAAAAAAAAAAAACTGGATCGAGTGTAATTTTGTCTGACGAAGGCGGGCCGCTATAAGCTTTCATTTTACTCTTAAATTAGTTGCACATTTTTATCGTAGAATACTTTTTTACGGACGACGAAAGTAATATAAAAGCATTTCTTATTAATCCATATTTGTCTTAGGGGGTGGCGATGGTTGGGTCGAGTACCCGGGTACCGCCCTATCCGATTAACGCCATTACCATATACGCGGTAGCGTCGACGGATTAATTCGTGGCGTTAATTAAGGGATACCCGTATTGTTTTTCTCGTATTCTATCGCCAGTTATAATAGGCTTATATAATCTGCTTCGTACATTTTAATTATAAATTAAAGTAAAAAATAGGCTATATATAGCCTACACGTGGTCAACTGGTCCTGGGACTGAGAAAACTTTTAGAAAAGCTTAGAAGATATAATAATTCTGATGCGTTTTAATTACCTATATTCAAAGTTCATCGAGAAGAGAAGCCACGCGTGAAAATTATTAAATCTCCTAAATAAAACTATTTACTTTGGCTATTTAATCGGCGGCGCACTTTCCTAATTGATAAAATTGGAAAAAGGAGAAAGCGTTTCGGGAGTTTTATACTTTCGATCAGTATACAGTATAGCGTCGATTATCCGAATCGATTGGGACAGGGGTTGTTCGGGAAGATCCGTGTTTCGGATAACCGATTATGTACAAAATATATATTAATTTAGCCCAGCTTGACATTTTTCTCCGTCGCGTGTCGCTTCGCGTCGAATTTTCGTCGATGTTAAGCCTAACGAAGACTATTGTATCGTTAAAAATTATTTTTTATTTTGTACAAACAAAATAAATATATTGAAAAATATGAAAATTGTACTTCAGAAGTTAATTTAGTATCAAAAACGTAAAATATTTGAGTAGCCCGAGACGTAGCCAAAGATTGCGGCGCCGCAGCACTGGCGAAAATTTAAATTTGCCGACTGGAATTCTTTCGGATAATTGATTTTCGGATAATCGACGCTCTACTGTAAATACGTGTGGGAAAATGTAAGAAGCGCTTGAAGATGGCAGAATCTGTAATTTCATTTAGAAATAGACCGTGTCAAAGTCGAACGAAAGCCCACGACTGGCCGAATTATCTCGAGTTTTCGCACGCGGGCTCAAAAAAGTTGCCCGTCTCCGGACTAGACGGTTCCTGTTCGGTTTATACGCGCGTAATAGAACGCGTCCGTCCGTTCTCGGCCGTTTGGTCGATCCGCCGTAAATTTTTCTCGCTTATTCTCCGGTACTCCGAAAAAGATACGGACTACCCGCCACCCGGAGGCGTCACTCTTTTCGGTATCCTCGAATCTTCGTAGACTAAAACGTCCAAATGTTTAATACGATTTTCATTTTAACGTTTAGTCGTCTTACTATTTGGCAGGGACGTACTGTACGCGTTCGCGCTAGTTACTAGACGAAAAAATATTATAAACCGTAATAAAAATTTAAATAGCGAATTGTTAAAGTATTTATGGAAACGACAGCCGGCTCTTACCGGCGCAAAAATACGATAGTCATTTTCCGAAATTGTGGAAAATTTGAGATTAACGAGGAAGAGTCGTTCGTCCTCCAACCCAAACGATCGTTTACGGTTTTATCGGCGTTTGCCCGGAAACTACGGCCATAAAAGGGAGCGCGCTCGATCGTCATTAAAAATGTATACAACGCGTACAAGTGTACGCCTCGCTCGTCTTCTACCGTAGCCTACCTTACCGCGCGGCGAAAAAGAAAAGAGTGCGGAAACATTTAAATTTCCAAATAAGTATAATAAGCGGAGTTATTTTGGGTGCCGTTTCCGTGGTCGTAATTAAGTTATTTATCGCTAAAAATTAGGCCATATCGTACCGTAATGGCAAAATTAGTTTTTTAAGGGCCGTGGACCAGTCTCAACTTTTTCGTTTATCGGCATTTAATTAAAACGATACTTTTACATTAAAATATTCGGTAAATATTTTTCTAAATTCAGACAGTAAAATTTGTCATATAATAGATTTTTAAAAATATTATTATTATTATTGTAAAATAATAAAAATATTAATTACATTAGCCTACGGCTATTTTTTCGGAGAATTAATTTATTTATACGACTACGGCTAATGTAAATTGTCGGAAGCGTACGGTATGGGTAGCGGACTTAGACCGGAGGAGGAACGTAAACGAAACGCGGGCCACCGCGGAAAATCGTCGAATCGAACCGCCCTCCCGAGGAACTGAGCAACGTCTAACGTTAATTCTACGAGCAGCGTATTCTTCGTAAGTAGTCTGTAGTATTACGCTAAACATTTTCTCAAAAAAATACCAAAATAGTCGACGATGCCATCTAGCGAAGACTCCGACAGTTATTTATTGGAAAAATTATTTTTCATTTAAAATGACTTTCGCCTAAAATCACTTACCGCCATCTATCGTTAATACTACCAACCGTTTTATAGGTAATAGGTAACCTACCTGCTTCTAAAGCGCCCCAGCCGGCGGCGTACCCTATTCTTCCTAAAAAATCGGCATTCTTCTCGGGTAGACAAATCGGCTTCATGTTATATTTGTAGGATACGGGTCGGTCTAGTATCAGGACGGAGACGTCGTATCGATCGGCCTGCGGCGTAAATCTGAAATTCGGATGCAACTTCACCCGCTCTACCCCAAAGGATTCGCTGGGAATGCTCTCCATGTCCGAATTGAGAATGTAATCCCCCACCGTCACTCGAATGTTACTCGGATTGAACTGCGATCTGAAAAATAAACGGTCCGTCATTTTCCTATCTTTAAAAAGTCTCCCTTTCACCGATTACGAAACCGATTTCGCTGGAAAAAAGCGTGGTTCGTCGGTGACGCCGCAAATTATAAACGTTTAAAAACGATCGGTTGCCATCGTTAACGTCGATTCTCCGGGATAAGCGATTATCCGTCCAAAAACACGGACGACGGGAGATATATTCGAAACCAGACCGGGTTAATAATTGTAGTAGCCTATTTGTCTTTAAACGTTACTCGCTTCAAATCGCGTATGTCCAGAAAAGTAGGTGTTATCCCAATCCATTCCTCGGTTTTAATGTGAAAATAATAGCGTGTACGCGCTATACAAACAACAGTGACAATTCGATATTCGCCGATGCGGACATTAACTAACGATGCGTCGAAACGTCGCCGTTACGCCGTATAAATGTTAAAATTGTACGCAACGTTGACGTTTCGAGAAATACGGCTAACTTATTTGTATCGAACTAATTGTTGCCGTAGAAAAGAGAAACGACCAATATTCGATCCGCTTAGTGCGCGTTGCTTAATGTCCGCGCCGACAAATATTGACTTGTCACTGTTGTTTGTGTAGCGCGTACACGCTATTATTTTCACATTAAAACCGAGGAATGGATTGGGATAATACCTACTTTTCTGGACATACGCGATTTGAAGCGAGTGACGTTTAAAGACGAATAGGCTACTACAATTATTAACCCGGTCTGGTTTCCAACGTATCTGTTATTTTAATAAAAAAATGAATTATTCGTCTCTTTGTCGGTGTTTTTGAGTTGACTCACACCGCTTTTCGCATTTTTTGATTGTATTGCATCGTTTGATAGAATTTAGTGGTGAGAAGCTGGTTTTCAAAAATAATTCGTTATTGCTCGAATAAATATTCGTAATTCTCGCAATCGTAAATGTACTGTATTGTACTGTACGCGCAATTGCTATCGTTACGATAATAACTAAACACCCGACGACCGGGGAAAAGTAACATTTCTGTAACACGCTTATATCAGTTCATTGATTTTTTTAGGTTCGGGGATGTCAAAACGTGATTATTTCCACGTCGGGTCGGTTCGACGAAAGACAACGGCCGTACACAAAACGTTATCCGGCGGAAAAAAAAGAAGAAAAGGGGGAAGGGAAGAAGAAGATAGAAAGAACGAGGAAGGATCCCTTCGAGCGGTGTATGTAAGGTTACTACTCCCTTTACGTATAATGTTGGCCTTCAATTTTCGGGCTGCCGGGCCGTGGGTGGAAAAGAAAACCCGAGTTGTAGTATACGCCAATAAGTAGTGCGGCTACATAAAAGCTAGACGGACTAAAGTTTGATGCTTACGGTAAAGGTTTAAATCTAATACTAAAATTAATACAGAAACTAAGCTAGCGAGCCCTATAAGAAGCAAAATAACCTAACTGAAACAACCGGGAGAAACTGCGAACATACTGCCTACCCACGCTCGAGACTGACTCGAGCAAGGTCCATAGCGTTACAAAAATCCGGGCGTTTGGGTCCCCGAAATTTTTTCCTCAATTTTTGGAATGTTTTTTAGCTCCCCAAATTTTTTTAAAATTTTTTTCCCGCGCGAAAGAATTTTATTGCGATTTTAATCAACCTTTAATGACGCGCGCTTCACGCTATATTGCTTTTTAATTGTTTTTTAATGGGACTTTTTTATCAAATTTATTTCATGGTTCTAAAGTTGTAGCGCACGGATTTTCCTTCGATAAAGTTATCTAAAGTTGCTTTCTGATGTCAAAAATCACCTCCGATAGTTTTTCAATTTTTTAATTAATATATTTTATTATATATATGTTTAATTAATTAGGGGATCGAAAATCGCAATAAAAATTATAATTTTTTAAAAATACTTAAAAATATAGACCTAGTTAGTAGTCACCCTACTTTAAACCCTTTTCCTCCCGAGACGTCTATGAGAATGTCCCGGGAAATCCAACTCCAGCTGTGTTCGAGGTCATCCAGATGTGTAAACAATGTCTCGTCGGTGTTCAATTTCACAGAAAGGCGAGAGAAAGGAAAATAAATGATGAAGCTTTTTAACCAAAATTAACGCATTTCTTTCGTTTTTTTCAGTTTTAAGTATTTTTTATGTTTAATTAAAAATTTTTTTAAAAAAGTGGACAAGAAGGGGCTAACAGTTCCGCACTAGGAACAGTTCCAACAGCGAAACTGAATTTCCAACGCGTATCACGTAAGACTCGGACCGCTTCGTTTTTCGCCACTCTAACATTTGACGAAAGGTGCGGCCATGGCGGCCGCATTTTCGTAACCGCAATTAGCTCGATCGGAATTCCTCCAAAAACGTCCAATTACGCATCGACCCTTTGTAACCCGGCGCTTTTAATTGTTAAAAGACAAGTAACGCGTGTTCTTTTTGGTTTGGTGGATGGTGGCGCCATCTACGGGAAATTTGTTAACTTAACTCGGGAAGAAAAGAAAATTTGAACGTTTTGAGCCAACTCAGACCGGAAGGAAAAGGAAGTGGACTTAAAGTCCTCCGTAATTATATGGCGTTTATAGCGGAATACGGCGGGTCCGACGGACGTAAATCGCACTCCACCGGCAATTTAAACGACGATACGTGAATTCCGTTTAGAAAAATACCAGTCTTACTTAGCCACGCAGTGGCCGGCGGTGACGACGTGCCTCCAGGCAACCAGCGCTCCTCCGCATCTACTTCCTCCGATTTGGATGAATACCTGTAAATAACGTCGGCTGGCTTAAAGGTAATTTCACAAATAAGTCTAAAATATATTCTTTGCCGGCGCGCGACGGTTCTCCCGAGTCTTACGCCATTCTTACAGCTGTCGGTACCGGTACTTAATAACAGCTTCAACGCGCGCGACAAAGCGGATGGAAATCCTATTTACATCTCGGGAACGGCGACGACAGCGTAATTTCGCGGAATTCTGTCGCGCGAAATTTAACTCGGCGTAATTTTTAAATCGGTTAAAAAAGTCTTTCTATACACCGGACTATCGCCATCCGTTTTCGTATTTTTCCGGGACCGAATCGCCCGCGGTGCGATTTACCGAGGATCGGGAAATAAAAAGAGCGTTGTGGTAAGAGTGCGCATTATACGGCGGTTACCTGCCAAGGGAACTGTCCGAAGGCGGCGTCGCTACCTCCGACGATCCTTCTGGTGTTCTCCGAGTTCCGGCCGCAATCTAGCGAGACGGTTTTACAAAAGTCAGTGGACTTAAGCAGAGAATTACAGAGTTAAAGGAGACGGCTTACGTACACGGATCGTTTCTGACGGGTCCGTAATATGCGGGTTGTATTTTCTGCTCGGCCGCCGACGAACAGCAGGTGAAGAAGGGTCCGCAGGGTGTGGTGACCACGCCGCCGGACAGCCAACAGGTCAGGGTGAGTTGGCACTGGCTTCCCGTAGTACAGTCGGAAAACAATGCGGCCCGAACCGGTTTCAGCAGCGAGAAATTCACTAATCCTCTGGGAAACGACGAAATGGATCCTAATAAACAAAACGCATAAATCTTCTTCGGCTAAAGGTTAAAAAAATACAGCGCCGGAAGAAGCGCATTCTTGGCGGGACGTTGACACCGGCACCTATGAATATTTATTATTTATACCCCTACCGCAATTACCGGACGAAATCTGGTAGAAATTCTCGACTGGTTAACTTATATAAATGCCGCCGACCACTCTTAAACTGCCAGATCCCGTCCACGCGCGGCAACCCCTTTCTATCGATTAAAAGTGGCTTATAAACGATGGCGCGGACATATTCGGAGTCTGTACTTACTTTCTATCTTGGTGTAGTTTGTCCGGACGGCCGAAGTTAACCGTAAAGAAAATACGAAAACCAGTAGGGCTGCTCGCATCGTGTACCCAGTACATCTGTACGTCTGCAAAACAATATTAAAAATCATTCTGTGTTTAACCGCTCCAATAGTTTTGTAGGCTTTCCCCCGGTCCTAATCTTACGTATAATTACGTTTCCGAAGACGATAACGGGAGGAAGTTTCGTATAATTTTCGAGTACGCGCGGGTTTAACGCGGTATTTTGACTAGGTGTACGTTCGTGTATATTCTTCTCTCGTACTTAAGCTTATTCAAAAATGCACTCCGCGCCTACACCCGTCCGTTAGATTTTAATTCGGTGTTCGCTTTACGTATTATTGTCCAATTTCGTCCAATCCGCGTAAAATACGTCACCATCGGGCGAATCTCGTCCGATTGTCCCGTTCGAGTCTAGTGATAAAAAAAATCCGGAAACCGGTTGCGTAACTTTCCCGGCCAAGCTTTAAAATCGCGTGAGGGTCTAACCGATACGAGATTTTGTTTTAAAAACTTTTTATATTATTAATTAGTATAATATGCAAACAAGATTCATTTCCAGAGTGGAAGCGAGTTTTATAAAACATTACAAATACCAATAAGGAGTAAAATCTTCATTAATTTAAGTCCGACCCCACGCCAGACAGACACCCCCGTAGCTCCCGCAGCCCGGACCGTTAGCCACCGAAGGCGAAGCGTCGATACTCCTAATACCCAAAATTCCCCGGCAAAATTTCAGAAAGTTTAGACGAAAGGGGTTTCTAAGGTTCAAAGTGGGTAAACAAAGTCTTGTTTACCCACTTTGAATCTTATACACGCGCTAGCATCCATACGTATAGGGGAATCGAATGTTTACATTATTCGGCCTTTCCAGATCCACCGGGTCGAAAAATGTAAAAATGTTGGGATAGGCCATACTTTCCCTCCGTTTGACGCGGGTAACGTTTTTTATTTCGACCAATAAATTAATTTTATCGGTCGAAATATTCGCCTTGGCATTCAATTATACTTTTTCGACGGGAGGGCAATTTGAAAATACAATTTTGTACGTGATCCGAACGACTCCCGAAAAAATCTTCCCGGCTGTCGGATGGACTGGAACGTCGGTCGAACCTTCCCGGCAGATTTATAGGGCCGGGGGCTACAAAGAGTAGGCCACGAGTTAAGGCTAAAAAGCTATCTTTGGCTGGTCGTTCCGGCGCTTTTGTTTTTTACCAGAAAACGTTGCAGAAATTACCAGGAATAAAATAATACCATCGGGACGGAACTTTCGCCTCCTCCTCCCTATCCTCTCGACTCGTCTCCGTCGGATTACCGCATTTTTTATCTTCGGGCAGTAGTCGGCGTGGAAAACGATTGGCAAATCGCGCAGCTGCGAAAAATTCCGTAGGTTTTTAATGCCGAAAATAGGTATTTTCAAAGCGCTGTCCCGTTGGGAAGACGCGACGGAATGCCGAGGTAAAAGTTTCGTCGAATAAAATTGGTTTAAAACAAAAAATATCAGCATTTATATTGGCATTTCAAAACCACATTATTTATTTGGTTACCCGACGTAATTACGTTAATCTTCATTGTAACCAAGCCATTTGAATAGGTACGAAGCGCGACGGACGGACGAAAATCGGACATTTGGGTTCTTGCGCAGAAAATCGTCGGCAAGAAAACGAGGCGGGCGCTATTTCCGAGTAAGACGATTACTCGGGGTCCGAAAAATTTGTCGTTTTCGTTAAGTAGGGCGCAACCGACGGCGGCGGCCATCGACTTCGGGGGGCGGAAGGGTGGGGCCATAACCGAAAGCCAGGTAAGAACTTTCCGTAGATCCTACTTTTACGGGGAAAATATATTAATTTCGCGTAATCCGCCGGTGGACACCTCGACCGGTAGGCCGCTCCCGGGCCGTTTGGACGCCGCATTCCATTCCCGCCGCCGTCCGTAGTCTTTTAAGAGTCCAAAACTGGCACACGGGTTGTCCACCGTTAAATTCCCTCGAGTACAAAAATAAAAGGCGGGAGGCCGAGCCCACGGGGGTAAGGGTAAGGAGGAGCGAAGGCAAGTGTACGGTACGGTACTTACGTTTGTACGGAGGAAGACGTGCGGATACGGAGCCAGGACTAACCCGGTATCGCGGCGGTCCCGCGAACGGCGCGGGGCGAGATGTGACCGTTATTCGTTTCCGTCCCCCCGGGGGACGTCGTTCATCCGCTCCGACGAAGGTCGCCGGGCCGAACGTGACGTCGGCGGGCGAGGACGCCGGATTCGCCCCGGCGAGAAAGTACCCGGCGTTTAAATTGGCGCCGTTTTAACGGGCAAAAGGCGCCAGACCCTTTCTCCAGCCACGTCCGCGCCTAACCGCGGCGGAACCGGAACCTGGACGGATAGGAAGACGAATTTCGGCGGAACGGGATGGGTAACGTCCGGAGAAAGTAGGGACAACGACCCCGGCCGGCGAACGCTCGGCGCAATTAACACCCCGTCCGACGGAGTTTCTCGGAGCGGAAGCGGAAGACTACCTCTTCGACAGATGGCGCCCGACCTCCCACCCGACGTCCCTTCGTCTTATTACCTACGGAATTCGTTAACCGCCTTAAAATCTTTTCAGAAAAGGTATCGGTAACCGACGTACTAAAGTACTTTAAAGTGTGGATTCATAGAGTTTCTTTCAATGGTTAATATGGAGGGCGGCTGACACAGGCTATTCGTCGATAAAGTTTACTGGATGCCTCGATGGCTAACACCGATCGGACACTCGGTACCTACTATATCCGTACAGCCTGGGCACTGGGCCGGGACTACTTGGCAAAAAATCGTCATCGTGGCCCGGTCCTAAGACTCGGCTAGGCCACGCAATTACCGAGAATTACTCAGTAAATCGCCTCTCGACTCGTCCGTTCTATCCCAGTTACTCTCCCGCGGTGACGCCGGTAGATCCACGCGCCCGAAATTTTCTTACCACCGGATGGGGACGAGGGGCGGCATCGACCGCCGCCCGACGTAAGTTACCTTACGTAAGCCGGGCCGGGTTATTACCTAGGCGTTAAGTCTGTCGTCCCGCAGCCTCCGAAACGTTACTCTTAGCCCGGGGCGAGGATTAATAAATGTTGTTTGGCCGAGGAAGGAAACCTGTTGGATGTCGACCCGACGTGATTTTCCATAGTCGACAACGAGCCGTCTCTAGTTTAGGTGTTACCTCGCCGGGTAACCGCTCCTTGGTCGGAACGGCTGGCCCGACTCCGGGAAATTATGGTTTTCGGCCGGTGCTTACGTAATTACGTTACGTCGCCGAGGTTATTCTTTTAATTTTAATTCGGCCATGGGCCGGGACTCCACCCGGCCCCGGCTCGGCCCGGCCTAGTCCCGGGTAAAACCTATAGTCATCCCCCGTATTCCCCTCCCGTAATTAATTTTCGAGTCGGTTTACGGTTTCTCGGCCGTTAAAGACGTAATACGAAAATCCGACGGCCGTTTCCCCCCGCGGAGGCGACGGGGAAGGACGGCGCCGGAAGTAACCGTAAAATTGGCTTCTCCTTCTCCCTTTTACGCCTGGCGCGTAGACGAGTAGGCGCTTTTAACTTACGCCCATTACCGTACTTTAATTCCACTTTCCCGCCTGCCGCGCCGTACGTACCGTAGTCGATTTTCTATGCCCGGCTACCGGTAATTTAATTCTGCGCGTATTGTGAATATTGTCTTTATTAGCGCGGAACGGAATTTTGGAATTTGATATAATCATAAAAAATACGATAGAACGGGGACGGCGCGATGTTTTAAAATAAGTTTAATAAAACGCGACCACTCTATTGCACTTTCCACGTGGCGGCTAACTTATTTCGCTTCCGTACGCGTGCTAAAACTTAACGATTTTCTCCTTTTTGTAAAACGCCCGGAGATAAAATTGCCGTTGTGATGTCGGAGCGCTCGGCATATTTCCAGTCCCCAACGTTTTTCTCATTTTGCTTTCTTTTACGCTTTTCGTTACCCGCTTCTTCCGTTTCCACCCACGGGCGTTTATATTTTGTGTGTGGGGAAGCGCGCCGCGCAGTCGGGCGCCATACTGGATTTATCGCCTCCGTACGTGGTTATTTCTAAAAACGGAGAATCCCGCAAAGAACGTCTAACCGTAGACAATACGACGTTCGACACTGCGGAATCCTTCCGAGTACTAGGGATTGACATAAACAGAAATAATGACGTCGAGAAGGAAATAGGAAATGGCTGGCAAAAGGGAAACAAAATGTACTTCGGGCTGACAAACAGACTGTTTAGTAAAAGGACGAAACTAACTGTAGGGGAAACTTGTCTAATTCGTACTTGCGCCTAATTCGTACTTCGCTTATATCTTCACTCCCGTAATAGCTATTAGTGTCTCTAGTAGCAAAAGAAGTAAATAACAATCGGTCGCTTATATCTTCACTCCCGTAATAGCTATTAGTGTCTCTAGTAGCAAAAGAAGTAAATAACAATCGGTCATATTACCATCTGACAGACAACACGCTGTTACTCTGCTCCCGACAAAAATATTGAAAAGGAAAGTTTTTTTCAACTTTTTCTGTAATATTTTTGCACATTTCGTACGAAATTTCTTCAAATTGGATCATACGTAAGTTTTTTAACTATCTGTGGTGTATTAGTGCGTATTTTTGTGATTTCATCCGAAGTGATGAAACACGCGTATCTGTTGTCAAATTTTTTGGCCACTAATGTAAAGTTTGTTCGACTCTCGCGCCTATTTCGTACTCGAAGCATGTTCTTAAAATGTACTGGTACGATTTAGGAAAACCATTTTAGATGAATGTCACAATAAGCTATTACCGATTCGTAAACTAATTTTTTTCTAAGTTTCTGATTTAAAAAAATAACCGCAAAAGTTCAAAAGAAATTAAAACTTAATCGTCTTTAATTTTAGAACAACGTGTCAAAAAGAAAATATAATTCTCGGAGTAAAGAAAATATGAAAGAAGCGATTAAAAAGTATAATAACGAGACCTTATAATTTAACGAAGTTTGTAGTGTATATAATGTACCGTAATTGACATTTAGACGATAGTTACAAGGACTGAATATACATCAATGAATAGACTACATAGGTCATTTTTTAAATCACTAAAACTGAATTTTAGTGCCGCTTGCGCATCGTGGATGCAAACCATCCTGGTTCCCTAATAAAGCATATCTTCGAGCCGTTTGTATGGACACGGGCATGCATGACTTCGAATCTTGCGGATTGTGGCCTGGCAATCGCTTTAAGATCGGGGATGAGGAATATGTCGTTCTTGACGAAGATGCTAATCTAAGTGAAACGGCGGAAGTCTCCCAGAATCTGGCAACTGAAAGGCAGCGAGAACAGACAGATACTTTAACGTGTGTGGCACAATCCAATCAGACTACCGAGCGAGAACAGACTGAAGAAGTTGAGTACCCACAACTTCCCGAGGTACCGACAACTCACCCTTCGGAAAAACAGCAAGATCAGTGTCTGGAAGAGAAAGAGAAGGAATGTTCTTTAGGTATGAAAGTAAACATTTCTAATACGGAGACAGTTCGAGCGACATTTGAAATAATATCTCCACTACGTGGTATTCTTGGAATTGCAAGAAGAAAAACATATGAAAGAATCTTGGTGCGAAAAAAAGCAAAACTACTAAAATGTCACAAAAAGAGAACAAAAAACAGAAAGATGAAAATAACAGTTGGTACTGTAAATTATGCCAAGAAGACGTAAAAGAAAGTATGATCACACAATGTGACAATGTAAATGCACACAATGTGAGATATGGATACATGAACTTTGCGCAGGAACCAATAAAAAGACAATGGATTACAACTGCGATAACTGCCAAAAATTGGCGAAGACCAGCTGCCTAATTTGCTAAGAGTTAATATACACACGTATTAATACATTATTGATAAAGATTTTTATTCTTAAGACTGCAAACCAATGATAGGATCTCAAAGTACGATTTAAGAATATATCGGTACGATTTAAGACGAATGTTCCTAAATCGTACTTTTTCAGTGTTTTTTTAAATTGTTTATTTCTCAGAAGTTTATAAGATTTATGCTAAATTTGATTACGGTAGTGATAAAATATTTCCCAAATAAAAGTTACTTAAAATAAAAAATAATTTGTGTTTATTAATTTCGATAATATGATGGTTTTTCCTGAAGTAGTACGAATTAGGCAAGTTTACCCTATATGAGTCGCCGATTACACCCGCCATTCTGTACGTATGCGAAACGCGGCCAATGGCTAAGGAAAATCTTCGGTCCCGAAAAAAGACTGACCATAATGATATGGCGGTGACTGGAGAACCAGTACGGAGAACAAACCGGGAACTGTAGACGACCTACCACCAGCCCACCATCGCGCGGACGATTAAGGCCAGAAGATTACGGTGGATGAGTCGTGTGGTAAGGCTTTTTATAATGGCAATAGCTTCTCCACAGCTCCGAACCAGGGGAAAGGGAAGAGGCCGACGGGCCGTCTCAGAAGAAGGTGGATAGATGGGGTGATCGCAGATGTTCGAAACCTGGGAATCGAAAATTGACAGAGCGGAGAAGGATGGCGACTGCGGCTAAGAGCCTCCGAGACCCGTAATGCCGGACGAAGAAGTAGTAGTTGCTTACGACGTCTGGGCGGGGGATGACGCCCACCTTCTTATACGCTTTGGATACGAGGAATTTACGTCTCGACCCAGAGGTAGAGTCTACGTTGGACGGCAATTGTTGGTCCGAACTGGCATCGAACGTGGTTCCGTAGCGGAAAGGTAGACGGACTACTCCGGCATTCTGCCATTTATTCGTCTCGGGTTTAAACCGTCCCCGCAGTTTTAGCCTGGGCTCTTCCCACCGGTAATTATTTAATTGCCCCTATTAACGTCGGATAATTGTTTGCCGTCTATTGTCTTTCTTAACAATATTTTTCCGTTGGTTGGTTTAGTCGCTATTATCTTTTGCAAAAAGTTGCCCGGTCGTCGGTGACAAAAAATACGTCGGTGTACATTACGCGCGACGTCCGACGTGACATAATTAACCGTACGAAGTAATGGCGGTGGACAATCTAAATTAGTGGCTACCGGCGGGGAAAGGGAGGAAGAGATTCCGACGTTTTCCGTCTCTCTCCTTTTAAACGACGTGGTTGGTCGGCCTTCGATAGGGAAACGCGTAATTACCTTAACGGTCGGCTTAATTAACTATAAAAATTAGTTTTATTTCATTATCTAATCGATTATAATTAAAGGAAATAAAATAGGAAGCCAATGCCGGAAACAGTTTTTCCGCCGTAAGGCATTGGGAGACGGTTTCCGACGGTACAAAGTAGCGCGATTATCGCGTAATTCGCCGCGCTACGTAACGTAGACTCTCCGGCAGCATGGCGGGAGACAAAGGGGCTGGGCCGCGCCCAGGGAAATTTCGATGTAGAAAAATAGGCGTAAAGTGGTAATTTCGCCGCGTAGAAGTAGGAGAAGAACGAACGTGGGCCGTAACGCGCCTTCCGACGCCATTTGTCGCCGACGTTGGCCGTCTTTTAGGAAATAATTGTGGTTGGAAACTGTCAATCTTCTCGGTTTTTACTCGTCCGGTGGATAATTGTTACGTAATTTCCTGAACGGAGTCGGCCACGGATGATATTATTTAGGTCACGGATACGATTCGTGTTCGGCCTTGAACTCAAAGGGGGAAAAAAGTTTAAATTTGGAAATGGTTTTGTCGATCCGGTGGGACTGGGTCATTAAACGTTGTAACGCTAGCAAGGAAGTAGGCTTAGACCAAAGACAATATTCCTAAAAATATATCTCATTCCACTCGTCCGAGCTATTTACATTAATATTTTTCTCCCATCCACCAAAGTTATCCATAATTTTTCCTACAATTTATCTGGAAAATAGGCGTAATCTATGGAACAGATGGTTTTTATTACGCGTTTTGTACTTATTTTGGATAATTCGTAATGCCAGGTATTTTTCGCGCTGATCAAAAACGGCGTTAATTTACGAAAGTTTCCGTGGGAAATGCGCGGCTGGCGGGTCAAATCTCTTCTTTTCGTCGTTTCTAGTATTTGTGTTTTTCCCGTCGGATGTTTTTAAAACTGGATCCGACATAAATTCGTTTATTTCTTACGACGAAACTACGTTAAAGAAAAAATAGACTGGCGCGACTTCTTCGCTCGGCTCGTTACGCGGATAGATAGAGCGTGAGTTCCTTAAAATATCTCCTTCTTATTGATTATATAAACGTCGTAATTAGATAATGAGGTTAATACGAAAATTGAAACCTATTTAAATACGGTACGAAGCCTTATTACGTACAGTAACGTTAGTACCATGTAAAAAAATATTGCCGCAAAACGTTACGCGGGTAAATGCCGGCTTTTCCACCTTTCCAATGGTTTTACGGTATAATTTTGCATTCTCCTGGAGGAATCGAGTAAAATTTAAGCCGATTCGTATTAATCGAGTATTTTACTGCGGTGAAATTCCAATTATCGGACCGTCGGATTTTCGCTTAAAATTCTCACCGTTACGTAAGTGCGTAGGCTACGTAATTACGCGCGAATGAAAAACGAAACGTAGCGCGACGTAAAGCCATAGAAACGAATGTAATTTTTTACCTACGCGGTAAATTATTTACATTTTTACCAGGCAACTTCTAAAATCGTAACGTTATATACAGGGTTAACACTCGTCGATAAATGTACAGCGTAGCTCGGCACGTGGCGTTACGTACATTTAATATAGGCTAAGTAATTCCGTAAATACTTTTTTATATTTGTCTCGGGTACTGCACAAATATATTTCGTCCCGGATTTTTAACCTTTATTTTAAGCGTAATTGCGTTTATCTCCGTTTACTTCGAACGAAAAGAGCCGCGGCGGAAAGATTAAAGCCACCGGAAGACATTTGCCAAGAAAAGAGCGGAAAGCGGCAGTTTTGGCGGTTCGGCGCGGGAGGCGGACGACGAACGGAAAGACAGAAGAGACGGAATTAATTGTTTTTTAAGTAAATCGTCGTGTTCGTACGGCAAAAGGAGGACGAGATAACGTCCGTTATCTGCGCGTCGGCCCGAACGTCGTTTCTACAGCGGAAACCACAGGGTAACTCGATAAATTTTGCTCGTTTCCCATCGGGATAATCGCGGGTCGATTAAACAAGGAGGTCGATGGAGTCGATAATCGGTTTTATTTTATTTTCCACCAACAAACCGGCTAATTTCTGGTTAAAGCAGATAAGTATCGGAACCGCAAAATGCGGCAATTAAGCCTTTATTTAATCGAGAGTCTAAGTGGTTTCGGTCTTTCGTTAGCCGCTAAAGAACACGGTTTCCGGCGGTGGTCCGGGCACCGGGTACCGACGAAAATCGGTGGCCGTTTACTCCTTTTGTTTTTGTCGACGGCGCCAGTCTTCGAGACGAGAAAAGCGCCGCAGTTTGTCTTACTCTTTCGTTCGTTTCCCTCTCAACATCCAAAACGGCGTGTCACGTAAACCAATCACACGCGCCCGAATACTGTACGTAACTATAGCTTTGGGCGCGTGTTATTCTATTTACTTGGCAAATTTCTCCAAGAACACTTCCATTAAAAGTTTCGTAACCTAAACGGTAGACCTTTCTACCCCTTTAGCGAAAACATTTAAATCGTCTCGACTTTACACCGACAACGGGAAATTGTTTATTTCGTAGCCCGTACTGCCCGGTGGCCGCCAACTGCGCTTTGCCGGCCACTTTATATGATATTTTTCTCTTTTATCTTCGCTAAAACAAAAAGTTACCCTCGAAATATAAATTAAGATGCGTATCTTTTCTTAGGCGGATAATCGCCCGTTCCGATGCCAGGCCACGCGCCCGAAATAAACGAGAAAGCTTTCTATTTATAGAAAATATCGACGTATCGTAAGAGAAAACACCACCCGTCCACGAAGTTTGGTTTACCAGAAATGTTGCGGTTCCGTTCCAATGTTACGTTAATTGCCGGTAATACGCAGCCGCTGGCGTAAGTACGAAGCGTGTAACGTCGGTCAAACCGTATACGCGTATTGTTAGGAAAACACCCGCCCGTCTGCTCGGACGTTGGCTGCCATTAGCCTTGTCAGTAATCGTCCTATCCGCGTAAACGGCCGCGCTTCTATCAAAATACGCTGCCGGGAGTAATAAAAACAAAACGAGTAAAACAACCGTCGTGTTATTGTAAACGGAAACCGGCAACTGTAATTTTATACGGTAAACGGCATTCCTCCGCGTGAATAAATATCGGGTAAACAGAAAAACACAAATTTACGGAATAATAAATAATTAATTTCGCTAATTTATTTAATTAATTAGAAATAAACGGAAAGTATACTTACCGCGATGCGGGAGAAGACACGGTGCGCGCTCCAACATCAACCGGCCGATACGACCGTCGCGCCGTCTTCGCGACTAGTGACCTGGATGAAGACTCGGGATGGCAGTTAGTAGCGTACCGCGGCCGAGGCGGCGTATCCTGTTCTGATTGGCAACACCGAAACTGTGTTAGTGGGGTTTGTTCCGGCACGATTGCTAAGGAAGCGAGAATACCCTGGTCGTCACGTGACTGAATGCGGGTGAAATTTCGATACCCGCCGACCGATTAGGGGATAGTGAACTCGAACGAGAACGAAACGACGGAAGAGTGGGGTCAAAAGTATGACGACACCTAACAATAACTATCGTTTCGTATCTATAACCGCGGCCCGGGTACCATGGCGCGTATTCATCAAAATTCGCTTTATCCTTCCGAGCATCCCCTGGAAATTACACTTCGTTCAAAAATTAAGACGGAGGTATAAGAGAAAGAGTTAATTTTTTGTATTTTACCAGCACTTTACGCGACAATAGGAGCGGGGACCAGACCAAGGTGGAAAAAATGGTCAGTAGGTCGATTATTAACCAGGAGCCGTCCTAAAAATACACTTAAAACGCATTTATAGGACGGGATGGTCGGTAGAAAGGGGCGTAGATACGTAACGGGGAGCGTGCGTATCGTACGCCCTAATTCGTGGACATTTCACTAAATTCCAAATTATGCAAAGTTAGTTTACACGCTCGAGTGCCGATGCAAAATAATTAAGATTTATATCCACATAAACCTCGAGGCATTTGGCGGCGCGCTTCTTTCTGACTTCGTTACTCGCTTCATCTCCTCCGCCAACTCATTTCGAGTGTTTCCATACTTTTGTATTCGTTCCGTATTGGATATCGCCGTTTTTCGGGAGGAATAATTCGACGGGTGTGAAATAATTACAAAAAAGGAAGAAACGGCCTCCAAAACTGTCGATAAATACGGAGAAAAATACGGAAATAAGCGGTAAAAGGACGAAATAAATAAAAAATGGTTAACGTAAAATCGGGCGAAATAAGAACAAAGAACCCACCGAATAAAAAGTAAAAACGGATGAAAGAGCTGCGAAAAAGTGCGAGGGATTGGGCGGAAAAGCGGCGAGAACATTCAATAAAATAACGAATATTTAACCAATTAAACAAATAACAGATACGTTTACCGGCGCACGGCCGACATTTATTATCATATTATTTTTATATTAATAATTTTTCGTATTTTCTGTCTCGGTGCCACCAGGTTCGCCCGTACAAGGTGCCCCCGTTTTCGTCCGGATGACCCTTTACCTAATCTCCAAGAGGGCCCAAACGACAGAAAATTCGTAACTTCTGTCCTATTCCGAAAATATAAAAGAAACTATCGAACGACGTTTGTCCATTGATCCGTGCAACTCGGTCGTACGTCGACCAAAACCCCATTCCTAGTTTTCCGGGCCGAGTTAGCGCCCAGTGCAAGCGGCGCCACCCGGTGGGTGCGCCGATCCGACTACGAACGGTGCAGTTTGAAGCTCCCTTCGTAATGTACGATGCCCTTTTAATAGCTCGTGTCCCTTTTTTATAGTCTGCGGGTCGGCACTTTTCCACTGGCCGCGGGTTGCCGTAAGAACACAAATAAATTGTCGGCTGGAAAAACGTTTATTTTTTTAATGCGCCGGCGCAACTCTTTGTCGTTTGACAGACACGTATTAATTATGGAAACGCTGTACTTTACGCTCGGTCAACGTCCCTCCTTTCCTAAACTTTTCGTCGTACGATTTACAAACGTCGACGACTGACCGTGGAAAAATTTCGAATTAAATTAAATTAAAGAGTCGAATTAAATTATCCTCTGCAGCGGGGAAACGGCCGAGGATAATTGCCAGAAGGAGCCAAACAATACGTTATTATCGCGGGAGAAAGACGTCGACGGTAAGAAGGAAAAAATGGATAAAAAGAAGGAAGAAACGTAAGAAATAAGGAAAATTACGGAAACAATCGCCAAACGGTGATCAGTTTTTCAGAATTTCCAGGTGTTCGGTAGATAAAACAGTTATTGTTTAGGACAAAGAGAGCTCCTCGGCCGCCGGCCTTAAATTATACGGTAAAAATGGCCGAGCGCGGCAAATAGGCGAGAAAGAGAGAAAAAAACCAGAGTCCTCCCACCTAAACTTTTAGCGAAAGAAATTAATTTTCTTTATTTATAACTGGGTGGACGTGGCTGAAATAACGGGGATACCGGTTAGGAAAGGAAGAGGGATTTATCTCCGGCGTAATTCGTTATTTACCGGACGACCCGGTTCACTTTTACCCTCTTTTATTCTAATAAACCGATTATCGACGGGAATTCGAGCGTTTATAATTGTATAACTTCCGTCTCCATTAATTTGGAAAATTGCGCGAAATAACGAAGAATTGCGGATTAAAATCCCACTAAAAATTCTCCGTTTTGTATCGGCAGCGGGGCAGGGTTAACCCACTTTGGGGCCCTGGGCATTTTCTTCTTACCGGACCCCTCCCTCTCCTACAAGAAATAGAGCGCGCAAAAAATATAAAACAATAAATAAAACAAAAGTAAATAATGTGAAAAATTAAAACAAATCTTAAATTTTTATTAATAAAAAATATTTAATAGGCTATAATAAATTTAACAATAAATTTTAGTTTTTCTAGAGAAGTTTGAACAGTTTGTTTATAAATTTGAAAAAATTGAAATTTATTTTATTAAATGTCGAACAAAAGTTGTTATACAATAACAATATTACCTTATAATATTACTTGTTTAATTTAACCATTTTGGTTAATATTTAAATAATATAATATTTTGTCCAACAGAAAAGTAAATTATCTTATTTACAAATCTTTTCAAAATAGACAGTTCGACCGGGCCCCGGACATTTTCTCATTTGTCTACGCCACGATCCGGGCCCGTTCGCNTTTTTTTTTTTTTTTGCTTCTACGATTCACGATACATTCGCAATCGTGTATGCCACTAATGTAAAACGGGACTATTTCGTACGGGTAACTACACCACCACTGCATTTTTTATTAATTTTTTTTTCACACAACTGAATTTTGATTTTTTAAATTGAAATACCTGGTTAAAGGGTGGCCGAAATTTTTCTTCGCCCCGGGCGGCTAACACCCACGGTACGCCACTGCGCATCTGAACTCGTCTATCAAAAAATTGGCGCATGGTATGCAAAAGGTTGGCCACCCCTGACTTAGGGTAAAGTGGGGGAATTCCGATAGGCCCCTATCGACAAAGATGGCAGCTCCCGGCAGCTGGTGCATCACTCTTTCTATACCGCTCTGTAGCGGGAGACACTTTAACGCTGGCAAGAAGTTAGAAAACGATACCCTGTAAAACACCTTATAGTCTTATACAGGATATTACGTTCTAACCTGTGGAACGAAGTTTTTATATTTAGTAAACTTTTACCGTAAGATATGCGTACTATTTATTGTTAGGTAAGGTACAAATTTTTCCGTTAACGATTATAATTGTCATATTATATGAAAAATTGGATTCGACCGATTAGTCACGGATATAGAAGGAGTTAATACCGTAACTATAATCGTACCGGTTCTAATTTCCAATACGGCATTTCGGGGTAAGCGCCATCACCGCCCATCGGAGTTACGGAGGAGGATGTTAGGCCGGAAGAACTTTGCGACGATATCGAACCTGTCACCCGCCATACGTACGACATTCGTATCCCGTGCGAGCGGGGGAGTGATAAGAGTAAAACAAAGTAATTTTTTTATTAATCAGATTCATTTTGATACGTTACGAGTAATTAAATTTATAAGCGCTGTATCGGCTTTTCTTTGTCGCTAGGCTTATTTACCATCATTCGGTACAAGACCAGCTTTCGAAAATCCTATTTCATTTCCAAGAGAATGCATTCGGACGGTTAGTCTGTCATCAACTCTTTATGATGTAAATATAGCTGTCCCTCGATAGTCCGACGTTTTGTAATCCGACATACTCAGTAGTTCGACGCACTTCTTGTCGAGGTACCCGTCCCCGTTACGTGTCTGCTTGCGCAGAAGCGTGTCGCGATGCGAATCTCCCCACCCGATTCTTATACGATGACACAAAATTCGTGTGTTTTCCGCGAGCAGTTCTGTCCGAACAGTGGGAGTAGGGAATATTGTAGGCTACCGCTAGCAAAACAATGCCAAATATGTAATCACTTTCGGTAATCCGGACATTTTTGGTAATCCGACACCCCTTTAGCCCCATACCTGTCGGATTATCAAGGGACAGCTGTATTTATGAAACGTACAGTAAGGACGACAATCGGTACAAAACCCGTGTACAAATTATTGATTTTCCGGTATTGTCGTCCTTACTGCACTGTACGTTTCATAAATATTTACATCATAAAGATTTGATGGCAGACTAACTGTCCGAGTGCATTCTCTTGGAAATGAAATGGGAATTTGTAAATACAGTCGACCCCCCTATAACGTACGTTCCTATAACGACAATTCCTAGAACGTAGCGAAAAAATTGTAGCAACTTTCGTATAACGTACCTCCTATAACGTCGTTTCGCGACAAGATTGATAGAGTCTGGACCAATAGTGGATGAGCAGCCGAACTACTTTCCTCCGACCCTGCGCCACGCTACGGAGCGGCTAAATTGAGTTTGCTATCGTCTGTTTAGTATTATATATAAATTATATATAAATTAGGTACTGTACATATAATTATATATTAATTATATATAAATTAGGTACTGTATATATAATTATATATTAACTTAATTTATTGTAACTTTATTATAATTATATATATGCTTTCTGCCGCCTGGCAACACGCTACGGAGATTTTAGGCTAGTAAGTTGAGTTTATTATCGTCTGCACAGTATGTAAATTAGGTACCGTAAGTCTAATACAGCACTAATTTTATACATTTCTTGTGAAAGAAACACTTCTTATTCAACGTCCATAAAAATTATTTATATTAATGATGTCTCCAAAGGTCAAGTTATTTTTCCGCCAAAAATTCGTTATCAGAAATTGCGGCCGTCGTTTCGCGTGCTGTTCCGCGATGAAAACCAGCTTTAAGCAACGGCGTAGTCGAACGGTGTAAGTAATCCTACAATTTTTTGTTTATAGCATAGTTTATACAGATTATTCCCAAAAAATTATACGTATTTTGGAAATGTTGAGTGGAATTAGTCTAGAATCGGTTAATTTTATAGAAGAAAACCTTTCGAACAGCCTTAGTCCGTAAAGTTCCCACCTATCGGGCTGCGATTGGCTCATTCCTACAACGTAATTTTCGGTTAGCGTGGAACGTATCTAAGCGTTATAGGGGGGTCTACTGTATATATAAATGGTTTTGCTGTATATTAGTTAATATGACGATTTTTGCCTCTGTAATCCATAATTATTCTTGGTAGACAATTTCTAAAGTTGGTTTTGCACTGAATGATGGTGAATAAGCCTAGCGACAAAGAAAAGCCGATATAGCGCTTATAAATTCCCACTGTCTTTCTGTCCTTCCTTAATCTCGACAACGGAATTAGATAGATGACAATCGAGACCAGATACGGAAAGCGTAGGGGCGGGAGGCCCCGATTAACGATTTCCGATAGAAACCGGAACTTACGTTATTTCAACTCAAACATTTCCCCCTCCCGAAAGGAGTTAACTAGACGACCGGCACGACTCCGTTATTATCAGGAAAAGTACGATGTACGGGGGCAAGACACTACTAATTTGAGGCGAGAGCATATATAGTATTTTAAATTAAATAATTTAAAAATATGATTAAAAACTGCAGTGTAGAATTGTGACGACGTCTGAAATTATACGACTGTTAAAAATATGGATAAGAAGAGAATTTGGATCGGCATTTAACCGATATTTAAAAAGTCCTGTAAAATATAAATTTCTTCACGAAAAAGGTCAAAATTTTCTTCCGCAGTAACCAGAATATCCCGGTAAATAACCGGGCAATACGTAGACGCTGGATAAAATCTCGGTGAAGAGCTAATTGTCATCCGATAAAGTTACGAGTCATCTAAGGTTATGGAAATTAATTTAAACCACTGCAAATAGTTATTATTTGGGTTAGACGGGCGCTATCTACGGCGATAAATCGTCAAACGATAAGAAAACTCGTAGGATCATCCCTAATTGTACTGTACCGGCAATCGACTGGTCGGTCACCGTAACTCTACCTTTGTACCGTACTGTACATTATTACTGAGACGTATCTCGATTCGGCCAGAACTTCTGTTTTACGTAAACATTTGACAAATTCTTATTAATCTGAAATAATGCAGGAAACAGTTTTGGATCCAAAGAAGCGAGATTTGCCAAATGTCAATACAATATTTACGAGAATGAAAACACCACTGCACGGGCAAATAAAGCCCTCTCTAAAGTAATCTAATTAAAAAATAAATATATAATATTTTTACTGTCTACTGAACGTATCATTAAAAATAACTAACTCTATTAAGACTAAAATTTATGCTAATACAATGTGAAATTAGATAGATACGTATAGGCTAACAAACATGGCAAAGCCCGATGTGTATATACCGCACAAATAGTTGGGCCATAGTTCCGCTAATTTAACAAATAATACCGAGTGGAAAATTGCCTGGTATTAACGGGGAGGTCCCGATACGGTACGGATACTTTTTCTGGGATATCGTTACATTTTTCTCAGGAGGGTGAGACCGGAGGAAAATAGGATTTTGCGGGCGAATGCAAAACCGAAACCAGCGAGTTTCGGTTTTGTTAAATTTATGTAGTAAATATTAACCAGCAAAAATCAGTAAATTTATTACGCAAAGTTTCATTTCCAGAATCTATAGGCTTTTATGCCGACACTTCGGATTACTGTTTGCAAGGAAATGGCCAGTCGTTCAAAAGACCGGAAGATATATCAAGCGCGCAATCGACCGATACGTTTACTTCGTATTAGAAATCACTTTCAATAATATGTTAATAATAATAATTTATTTAATTTAAAATATACGCTCTCTACCTAAAATTAGTAGTGTCTTGTCCCCGTACGTCAGACCTTCCTTTAACGATAGTCGTGCCGGTCATCTAATACCTTTCGGAGAGGGAAAATTTGGATCCAAATAACGTGACTTTCGGTCTTCGCCAGAAGTTCTTATATAGTTAATCTGGGTTTCCCGCCCCTACGATTTCCAAATCTGATTTCGATTTTCATCTATCTAACTCCGTTGTCGAGATTAAGGAATGACGGACAGACGGACAGTGGGCGGACGATATAGGAATTTATAGGACTACAGTTTTTTTCAAATTGCAGCCCAATTAACAAGAATAAGGCATGCCATTTATGCTAAAATTAATGGTTTGGAAAATGGTTTGCCCCAGGACCGTGCCAAGAGAAAGGGGTTGCCGCCCTATTCTTACCTTTGTAGTAATCCGTTTCGTCTACCGTTGGGTACAGTGGAATAAATACCCACGACGGAGACAGAATGTCGGGGGTAAAAAGTTCGCGGCCGCCGTAAATCGGGATAATTTAACAGAAGCTGGAGTTTGGAAGTAACCGTATTTTCTAATTTCATTTCGCTGCTAAAATCGGGGAGAAAACGATATTAAGGAGCGTTACGTTACGTTTTTTGGTTTCCCTTTGGAAAAACAATACTCAAGCCCCGGGAACCCGTTCTCCGTTCCGGAATACGTATATCTACCGGGGAAGGCCGGTGACCGTAACCCAAATATTTTAAACGAAATATTACGCACTTTTTATTTGTTGATAAAATAGGGAAAGACAAAGTCTTAATAAACGTCTTCGTCGATTATCTAGCGGATAATTTTCGCCCATTTTTTATTTTTGAGCTAAATTTCGCCGGCGGAAGACGGCACTTCCGAAACGCCTTTGGTTTTTCGGCGTAGAAAAGATTTGCGCCTGTAAAAATAATCTTACTTTTAACAATTTCCAGCCTCCCCGGACTTATCATTATTTTGGTAACCGACGTTTCCTCTCTCGTTACTAGATGGCGACACCTCTTACACCCACCTTCGATAGCGGTAAACCCTTCCGGGCCCAGACGATTCGTTTATAATAGAAAATTATATTGTTCGATAACGTCCGTTGACGTAAGTTTATTATATTAAAATAATGAATTTCGTGGAGCCAATAATACCTTGAAATATCGAAATGAATATTTCCGATAACAAAATAAAAATAAATAATAATGCTAGGCGTTAGGGCATTCCATTTATTTATTACTTTATAAATATGCTAAAACTCGCTTTCTCTTATACTTCTAGGCGCGTTACGTCGCACGCCGGCTTCTTCATCCGTTGCCGATATGGAAATGATTTAACCACGCACTCTCAATATGCATACATATGTTTATGTATATATACACACACAGGCCTATATATAGTCCTATACGCGTGAATGTGTGTGTATTAAATTGTTACTTCCTTCCTGGCAACGTGACAATTGTATTTTTCTGAGGTCGATTCGCGTTTTCAGTTTTCTTATTGCTACGTCGAAATGGGAAAATCCATTAAATTTTCACTACTAAAATTGTGGAAATTGTAATTACGAAGGAACGAAGAGTCGTCGAAAGACGACGTAACTCGTACGGTTGTTCGACGTCACCACTTAACAGCATCGTTACGGCTGGTATAAAACGCGTCACACTCGCTGCATATTTTAAACGGCGAATCTTTTATTCTTTTAATTTGGCTTTAATGTCGAGGCTTTAAATATGATTAAATAAATTTTTCCCTTTTTCTTAATGGATGGGCAAACTCTACAGTTCCGGAGCTGTGGTGTATTTTTCTGCCCAATGCCCTCTACAGTAGTCCCGTTTAGGAACACGTTTGGTGCTTCGACGTCATATTTAGTAGCTTCTTTCGATTACGCTACCTTTCGCTAGTTGCAACTGACCAATGACGGCTACTTCCCGCTCCAACGTCGGGCAGATGCAACTACGTAACAGTTACCGATCGAAACACCTTTGCTATGTCACAACCGTTGACTGCCGAAGGCAGCTATTGTCTCCAATAATATTCCATTGTTTTCCACGCCTTCTCGTATTTATAAATTTTTCTTCGGATTCTCATTATCCCGTAACCAACATTATTACCTTTATTCAGACATTTTTTCTTCGGTTGGCTTCCGGCCCGGTTAAACCGAAAAAAAGGTATAGGGTGCGTATTTTAACAATCGTTTACACGTAGCCGCCCGTCTACAGTACGTAGGACATTCGGACCCAACGGTGCGGCGCGTAGGTTACTTTTTTGAGAGAATGTAAACGTCTGCTTCCCGTAAAACGTAGACAAAATATCCGAAAAAACTTTTCATTCGAACAAAACAATGAACAATTAGATACTTTCATTTATTAAACATTCATTACCTTATTGCTGATACAATAGGGAAAATACTGTTAACAACTCGGTACGAAATGTACAGTACGTCACAACTGACTTTTTAACAATAGTTAAGATTTAATAACGTTAAAATGAGTAAAACAAATTTTATACAAAAAATAACAGAAAATTAACGAATCGCTGTATCTTACTGGCATCTTGAAATACTATATAATAATAATAATGATAATAATCTTCTTTAGCGAAGACGATTACGGTGGGTCAAATATTAATACTTTTAATTAAATGAACTTATTTATACCAACGAAAAGCTCGAGGTTAATGCATTTTCTTCCTCGGTAAGTTTAGTTGGAGTAGAACCGCTCGACAAGGCGAACAGCATTGGCACTAATACTACGTCTGGCGCATCTAATACTGTTATATCTGGCTGCGTGTGGCTGTTATATCTGGCTGCGTGTAAGAGTAAACGATACTATTCAGCTGTAAATAGAAAACGCCTCTTCCTTCTCTCCCTGGCTTTTATCACTTTGACCGTTACCGGGATTCCGTCGTCGATGCCGCGGCACGACAAATTTATAGACGAATTATAATTTTATATAAATTATTAATTTTGCTAGTACTTATATTATTCATTTTATAATTATTAGGCTCTATTTAAGCATTTCCTTAGTAAATGACCGAACACCTATCTACATAGGAATAACTAAGTTCAAACGATTTAGGCAGTGGCGGCCGCTTATCATTTATCAGTTTATTTAAAAATAAAATTTGTTTTGCGAATTTTTAAAATTCTATTACTTTCGCCGAGGTTCTTCATCAATTATATTCGCTGTTTGCGATTTACAAATTCTTTCCGATTCTAAAATGAAATGTAAAACGTAGACCTATCCGTCAATACCGATAGAGAAGAAGGGAGAAGAAAAAAAAGAGGAAACTGCCAGATGCGAGTAAGTTCACTTTTTGTGCATAATTCGTTAGCCATTGACAGGAAAGAAACGAACGGTTCGACCCTAACGACGTCAGCGCCGGGACCGACGTCGCTACGTCACACATAATCCAATTATCGGCTGAGGTTTCGACTTAATTAAAAAATTTCCAAAATTATACTACTTATTACGTTACGTAGCCTTATATAAAAATAAATACAATTGGAAATTTTTATAATATATAAAAATATTTTTATCTATAAGAATATTATTATAATAGCCAGGTTGCGGCCGACGTTTTCCAGGCGATGCTCGACGTTCCCAACGCCATGGCCAAACTTCTAGGCTTACCGAATAAAAAGTAAAAACGGATGAAAGAGCTGCGAAAAGGTGCGAGGGATTGGGCGGAAAAGCGGCGAGAACATTCAATAAAAGAACGAATATTTAACCAATTAAACAAATAACAGATACGTTTACCGGCGCACGGCCGACATTTATTATCATATTATTTTTATATTAATAATTTTTCGTATTTTCTGTCTCGNAAATTATACTACTTATTACGTTACGTAGCCTTATATAAAAATAAATACAATTGGAAATTTTTATAATATATAAAAATATTTTTATCTATAAGAATATTATTATAATAGCCAGGTTGCGGCCGACGTTTTCCAGGCGATGCTCGACGTTCCCAACGCCATGGCCAAACTTCTAGG
This sequence comes from Centruroides sculpturatus, assembly GCF_000671375.1. NCBI lineage: Eukaryota > Metazoa > Arthropoda > Arachnida > Scorpiones > Buthidae > Centruroides > Centruroides sculpturatus. Next base: position 295,351 of record NW_019384877.1, read on the forward strand.
CTTACCGAATAAAAAGTAAAAACGGATGAAAGAGCTGCGAAAAAGTGCGAGGGATTGGGCGGAAAAGCGGCGAGAACATTCAATAAAATAACGAATATTTAACCAATTAAACAAATAACAGATACGTTTACCGGCGCACGGCCGACATTTATTATCATATTATTTTTATATTAATAATTTTTCGTATTTTCTGTCTCGGTGCCACCAGGTTCGCCCGTACAAGGTGCCCCCGTTTTCGTCCGGATGACCCTTTACCTAATCTCCAAGAGGGCCCAAACGACAGAAAATTCGTAACTTCTGTCCTATTCCGAAAATATAAAAGAAACTATCGAACGACGTTTGTCCATTGATCCGTGCAACTCGGTCGTACGTCGACCAAAACCCCATTCCTAGTTTTCCGGGCCGAGTTAGCGCCCAGTGCAAGCGGCGCCACCCGGTGGGTGCGCCGATCCGACTACGAACGGTGCAGTTTGAAGCTCCCTTCGTAATGTACGATGCCCTTTTAATAGCTCGTGTCCCTTTTTTATAGTCTGCGGGTCGGCACTTTTCCACTGGCCGCGGGTTGCCGTAAGAACACAAATAAATTGTCGGCTGGAAAAACGTTTATTTTTTTAATGCGCCGGCGCAACTCTTTGTCGTTTGACAGACACGTATTAATTATGGAAACGCTGTACTTTACGCTCGGTCAACGTCCCTCCTTTCCTAAACTTTTCGTCGTACGATTTACAAACGTCGACGACTGACCGTGGAAAAATTTCGAATTAAATTAAATTAAAGAGTCGAATTAAATTATCCTCTGCAGCGGGGAAACGGCCGAGGATAATTGCCAGAAGGAGCCAAACAATACGTTATTATCGCGGGAGAAAGACGTCGACGGTAAGAAGGAAAAAATGGATAAAAAGAAGGAAGAAACGTAAGAAATAAGGAAAATTACGGAAACAATCGCCAAACGGTGATCAGTTTTTCAGAATTTCCAGGTGTTCGGTAGATAAAACAGTTATTGTTTAGGACAAAGAGAGCTCCTCGGCCGCCGGCCTTAAATTATACGGTAAAAATGGCCGAGCGCGGCAAATAGGCGAGAAAGAGAGAAAAAAACCAGAGTCCTCCCACCTAAACTTTTAGCGAAAGAAATTAATTTTCTTTATTTATAACTGGGTGGACGTGGCTGAAATAACGGGGATACCGGTTAGGAAAGGAAGAGGGATTTATCTCCGGCGTAATTCGTTATTTACCGGACGACCCGGTTCACTTTTACCTTCTTTTATTCTAATAAACCGATTATCGACGGGAATTCGAGCGTTTATAATTGTATAACTTCCGTCTCCATTAATTTGGAAAATTGCGCGAAATAACGAAGAATTGCGGATTAAAATCCCACTAAAAATTCTCCGTTTTGTATCGGCAGCGGGGCAGGGTTAACCCACTTTGGGGCCCTGGGCATTTTCTTCTTACCGGACCCCTCCCTCTCCTACAAGAAATAGAGCGCGCAAAAAATATAAAACAATAAATAAAACAAAAGTAAATAATGTGAAAAATTAAAACAAATCTTAAATTTTTATTAATAAAAAATATTTAATAGGCTATAATAAATTTAACAATAAATTTTAGTTTTTCTAGAGAAGTTTGAACAGTTTGTTTATAAATTTGAAAAAATTGAAATTTATTTTATTAAATGTCGAACAAAAGTTGTTATACAATAACAATATTACCTTATAATATTACTTGTTTAATTTAACCATTTTGGTTAATATTTAAATAATATAATATTTTGTCCAACAGAAAAGTAAATTATCTTATTTACAAATCTTTTCAAAATAGACAGTTCGACCGGGCCCCGGACATTTTCTCATTTGTCTACGCCACGATCCGGGCCCGTTCGCCAGTAGAGTTTCTTTTAAAATTTTTCCAGCATTTTCAAGCGGTTAAGCATAAAAATAACATTAATGTAAAAACTGGTATGTGTTTATCGTACATACTGTACAAATTGCAACCACGCGGTCCTCGATCTATAGCGGCGGGGTGGGAATAAGACACGCTTTTCCTCCACGGGGGTTCTACTCGTATACTTGGAAATGTAGAATTGTGTAAGAGGATGCCGAACCACGCCTGACTGTTTTACTTAGGGCAGGGGTGGCCAAACCGTGGCGCATGCGCCAAACTTGGCGCATTGGACGATTACAAGTGGCGCTTTAGTCAGTTCTGAGCAACATTGCCAGATTTGGCTTCTTTGCAATTAAGAATATTACATAGAAAATTAATTTTTTATAGTCTGTCTTGGCAAGTTCATTTGTTGCACAATTCGTTGCAATCAACTTTACAGATAAAATGAGTGTTCTCCACATAGTAAATTACAGTGTATGCATGTATGTTTATTTTCGATCAGTGCA
>NW_019384877.1:300674-323918 GCF_000671375.1 Centruroides sculpturatus
TGTTCCGCGATGAAAACCAGCTTTAAGCAACGGCGTAGTCGAACGGTGTAAGTAATCCTACAATTTTTTGTTTATAGCATAGTTTATACAGATTATTCCCAAAAAATTATACGTATTTTGGAAATGTTGAGTGGAATTAGTCTAGAATCGGTTAATTTTATAGAAGAAAACCTTTCGAACAGCCTTAGTCCGTAAAGTTCCCACCTATCGGGCTGCGATTGGCTCATTCCTACAACGTAATTTTCGGTTAGCGTGGAACGTATCTAAGCGTTATAGGGGGGTCTACTGTATATATAAATGGTTTTGCTGTATATTAGTTAATATGACGATTTTTGCCTCTGTAATCCATAATTATTCTTGGTAGACAATTTCTAAAGTTGGTTTTGCACTGAATGATGGTGAATAAGCCTAGCGACAAAGAAAAGCCGATATAGCGCTTATAAATTCCCACTGTCTTTCTGTCCTTCCTTAATCTCGACAACGGAATTAGATAGATGACAATCGAGACCAGATACGGAAAGCGTAGGGGCGGGAGGCCCCGATTAACGATTTCCGATAGAAACCGGAACTTACGTTATTTCAACTCAAACATTTCCCCCTCCCGAAAGGAGTTAACTAGACGACCGGCACGACTCCGTTATTATCAGGAAAAGTACGATGTACGGGGGCAAGACACTACTAATTTGAGGCGAGAGCATATATAGTATTTTAAATTAAATAATTTAAAAATATGATTAAAAACTGCAGTGTAGAATTGTGACGACGTCTGAAATTATACGACTGTTAAAAATATGGATAAGAAGAGAATTTGGATCGGCATTTAACCGATATTTAAAAAGTCCTGTAAAATATAAATTTCTTCACGAAAAAGGTCAAAATTTTCTTCCGCAGTAACCAGAATATCCCGGTAAATAACCGGGCAATACGTAGACGCTGGATAAAATCTCGGTGAAGAGCTAATTGTCATCCGATAAAGTTACGAGTCATCTAAGGTTATGGAAATTAATTTAAACCACTGCAAATAGTTATTATTTGGGTTAGACGGGCGCTATCTACGGCGATAAATCGTCAAACGATAAGAAAACTCGTAGGATCATCCCTAATTGTACTGTACCGGCAATCGACTGGTCGGTCACGTAACTCTACCTTTGTACCGTACATTATTACTGAGACGTATCTCGATTCGGCCAGAACTTCTGTTTTACGTAAACATTTGACAAATTCTTATTAATCTGAAATAATGCAGGAAACAGTTTTGGATCCAAAGAAGCGAGATTTGCCAAATGTCAATACAATATTTACGAGAATGAAAACACCACTGCACGGGCAAATAAAGCCCTCTCTAAAGTAATCTAATTAAAAAATAAATATATAATATTTTTACTGTCTACTGAACGTATCATTAAAAATAACTAACTCTATTAAGACTAAAATTTATGCTAATACAATGTGAAATTAGATAGATACGTATAGGCTAACAAACATGGCAAAGCCCGATGTGTATATACCGCACAAATAGTTGGGCCATAGTTCCGCTAATTTAACAAATAATACCGAGTGGAAAATTGCCTGGTATTAACGGGGAGGTCCCGATACGGTACGGATACTTTTTCTGGGATATCGTTACATTTTTCTCAGGAGGGTGAGACCGGAGGAAAATAGGATTTTGCGGGCGAATGCAAAACCGAAACCAGCGAGTTTCGGTTTTGTTAAATTTATGTAGTAAATATTAACCAGCAAAAATCAGTAAATTTATTACGCAAAGTTTCATTTCCAGAATCTATAGGCTTTTATGCCGACACTTCGGATTACTGTTTGCAAGGAAATGGCCAGTCGTTCAAAAGACCGGAAGATATATCAAGCGCGCAATCGACCGATACGTTTACTTCGTATTAGAAATCACTTTCAATAATATGTTAATAATAATAATTTATTTAATTTAAAATATACGCTCTCTACCTAAAATTAGTAGTGTCTTGTCCCCGTACGTCAGACCTTCCTTTAACGATAGTCGTGCCGGTCATCTAATACCTTTCGGAGAGGGAAAATTTGGATCCAAATAACGTGACTTTCGGTCTTCGCCAGAAGTTCTTATATAGTTAATCTGGGTTTCCCGCCCCTACGATTTCCAAATCTGATTTCGATTTTCATCTATCTAACTCCGTTGTCGAGATTAAGGAATGACGGACAGACGGACAGTGGGCGGACGATATAGGAATTTATAGGACTACAGTTTTTTTCAAATTGCAGCCCAATTAACAAGAATAAGGCATGCCATTTATGCTAAAATTAATGGTTTGGAAAATGGTTTGCCCCAGGACCGTGCCAAGAGAAAGGGGTTGCCGCCCTATTCTTACCTTTGTAGTAATCCGTTTCGTCTACCGTTGGGTACAGTGGAATAAATACCCACGACGGAGACAGAATGTCGGGGGTAAAAAGTTCGCGGCCGCCGTAAATCGGGATAATTTAACAGAAGCTGGAGTTTGGAAGTAACCGTATTTTCTAATTTCATTTCGCTGCTAAAATCGGGGAGAAAACGATATTAAGGAGCGTTACGTTACGTTTTTTGGTTTCCCTTTGGAAAAACAATACTCAAGCCCCGGGAACCCGTTCTCCGTTCCGGAATACGTATATCTACCGGGGAAGGCCGGTGACCGTAACCCAAATATTTTAAACGAAATATTACGCACTTTTTATTTGTTGATAAAATAGGGAAAGACAAAGTCTTAATAAACGTCTTCGTCGATTATCTAGCGGATAATTTTCGCCCATTTTTTATTTTTGAGCTAAATTTCGCCGGCGGAAGACGGCACTTCCGAAACGCCTTTGGTTTTTCGGCGTAGAAAAGATTTGCGCCTGTAAAAATAATCTTACTTTTAACAATTTCCAGCCTCCCCGGACTTATCATTATTTTGGTAACCGACGTTTCCTCTCTCGTTACTAGATGGCGACACCTCTTACACCCACCTTCGATAGCGGTAAACCCTTCCGGGCCCAGACGATTCGTTTATAATAGAAAATTATATTGTTCGATAACGTCCGTTGACGTAAGTTTATTATATTAAAATAATGAATTTCGTGGAGCCAATAATACCTTGAAATATCGAAATGAATATTTCCGATAACAAAATAAAAATAAATAATAATGCTAGGCGTTAGGGCATTCCATTTATTTATTACTTTATAAATATGCTAAAACTCGCTTTCTCTTATACTTCTAGGCGCGTTACGTCGCACGCCGGCTTCTTCATCCGTTGCCGATATGGAAATGATTTAACCACGCACTCTCAATATGCATACATATGTTTATGTATATATACACACACAGGCCTATATATAGTCCTATACGCGTGAATGTGTGTGTATTAAATTGTTACTTCCTTCCTGGCAACGTGACAATTGTATTTTTCTGAGGTCGATTCGCGTTTTCAGTTTTCTTATTGCTACGTCGAAATGGGAAAATCCATTAAATTTTCACTACTAAAATTGTGGAAATTGTAATTACGAAGGAACGAAGAGTCGTCGAAAGACGACGTAACTCGTACGGTTGTTCGACGTCACCACTTAACAGCATCGTTACGGCTGGTATAAAACGCGTCACACTCGCTGCATATTTTAAACGGCGAATCTTTTATTCTTTTAATTTGGCTTTAATGTCGAGGCTTTAAATATGATTAAATAAATTTTTCCCTTTTTCTTAATGGATGGGCAAACTCTACAGTTCCGGAGCTGTGGTGTATTTTTCTGCCCAATGCCCTCTACAGTAGTCCCGTTTAGGAACACGTTTGGTGCTTCGACGTCATATTTAGTAGCTTCTTTCGATTACGCTACCTTTCGCTAGTTGCAACTGACCAATGACGGCTACTTCCCGCTCCAACGTCGGGCAGATGCAACTACGTAACAGTTACCGATCGAAACACCTTTGCTATGTCACAACCGTTGACTGCCGAAGGCAGCTATTGTCTCCAATAATATTCCATTGTTTTCCACGCCTTCTCGTATTTATAAATTTTTCTTCGGATTCTCATTATCCCGTAACCAACATTATTACCTTTATTCAGACATTTTTTCTTCGGTTGGCTTCCGGCCCGGTTAAACCGAAAAAAAGGTATAGGGTGCGTATTTTAACAATCGTTTACACGTAGCCGCCCGTCTACAGTACGTAGGACATTCGGACCCAACGGTGCGGCGCGTAGGTTACTTTTTTGAGAGAATGTAAACGTCTGCTTCCCGTAAAACGTAGACAAAATATCCGAAAAAACTTTTCATTCGAACAAAACAATGAACAATTAGATACTTTCATTTATTAAACATTCATTACCTTATTGCTGATACAATAGGGAAAATACTGTTAACAACTCGGTACGAAATGTACAGTACGTCACAACTGACTTTTTAACAATAGTTAAGATTTAATAACGTTAAAATGAGTAAAACAAATTTTATACAAAAAATAACAGAAAATTAACGAATCGCTGTATCTTACTGGCATCTTGAAATACTATATAATAATAATAATGATAATAATCTTCTTTAGCGAAGACGATTACGGTGGGTCAAATATTAATACTTTTAATTAAATGAACTTATTTATACCAACGAAAAGCTCGAGGTTAATGCATTTTCTTCCTCGGTAAGTTTAGTTGGAGTAGAACCGCTCGACAAGGCGAACAGCATTGGCACTAATACTACGTCTGGCGCATCTAATACTGTTATATCTGGCTGCGTGTGGCTGTTATATCTGGCTGCGTGTAAGAGTAAACGATACTATTCAGCTGTAAATAGAAAACGCCTCTTCCTTCTCTCCCTGGCTTTTATCACTTTGACCGTTACCGGGATTCCGTCGTCGATGCCGCGGCACGACAAATTTATAGACGAATTATAATTTTATATAAATTATTAATTTTGCTAGTACTTATATTATTCATTTTATAATTATTAGGCTCTATTTAAGCATTTCCTTAGTAAATGACCGAACACCTATCTACATAGGAATAACTAAGTTCAAACGATTTAGGCAGTGGCGGCCGCTTATCATTTATCAGTTTATTTAAAAATAAAATTTGTTTTGCGAATTTTTAAAATTCTATTACTTTCGCCGAGGTTCTTCATCAATTATATTCGCTGTTTGCGATTTACAAATTCTTTCCGATTCTAAAATGAAATGTAAAACGTAGACCTATCCGTCAATACCGATAGAGAAGAAGGGAGAAGAAAAAAAAGAGGAAACTGCCAGATGCGAGTAAGTTCACTTTTTGTGCATAATTCGTTAGCCATTGACAGGAAAGAAACGAACGGTTCGACCCTAACGACGTCAGCGCCGGGACCGACGTCGCTACGTCACACATAATCCAATTATCGGCTGAGGTTTCGACTTAATTAAAAAATTTCCAAAATTATACTACTTATTACGTTACGTAGCCTTATATAAAAATAAATACAATTGGAAATTTTTATAATATATAAAAATATTTTTATCTATAAGAATATTATTATAATAGCCAGGTTGCGGCCGACGTTTTCCAGGCGATGCTCGACGTTCCCAACGCCATGGCCAAACTTCTAGGCTTACGGGGAAGCGGCGCCGAACGTTTGGCGTACAGGTTTTCGCCCGGAAAACGTCGGCCGCAACCTGGCTATTTATTTGCCTAAAGACAGTATAGTAATTAACTGGCACGAGCCGCCACGGGGTTTACGTCTAGGACGGCGTTTTCCAACCTCCGGGTGCCTTCGATTAGCGATTTCTAGATTAGTAAGTTTTCCAAAGGAAAATTATAAAGAATTCTTCTTTATCTTAGATTGTGTTCGAGCCTGGTTTCTTCTGGTAACGTCGGGAGTGTATTTACCAGACCCAGATGTTAAAACTCGTATATACAGTGTTAGAACTAGCGCACGCCATTGTTAAAAGTTGCTCAAACAGTAAATCGCGTTTGTAATTTTGTACGGTTAATCCTTATAACAGTCAAAATTTTTCGTTTAATAACAAACGTATAACAAATAAAACAGTGTAATTAACATAATAATACTCGTCGATTATTAGTTTTCGAATTTCAACAACTAATTTTAATTAGTTAAGAAAAAATTACTAATCGTATTATATTAAATATGTGTTGCGCTAAAGCCCGTCGACCGGATAAACGTAGGATTAACCGTCTAACGCCATCTTTCTTCCGGTCTTCCCGTTAAAGCCGGTAGCAATTTATTCGAACTTTATCCCAGTCGCCGGCGGATAAAGCCCGCAATATCCAAAAAACGGATGGACGGCAGCCGGAATAAAACTTAAAATTCTGGCTTTTTCATTTTAGAAAGTTCGGTTTAGCCGGATAATCCACCCTCTTTCCAATGTGGGTCAGATGCGTAAAGAAGGAATTTCGTTTTTTAAATCAACTAGAAATTATTTTTTTCTGGTGGATAAAAAGTAAGGCCAACCAAAATGTTCCCGGTTATTTCACCCGATTATCACCAGATATAGCTAAAAATTATAGATTTACTTTTTAATTACATAAAGTATTCCGATTTACAAAAAACACCGATGCGTAGGCTACAGTAAACGGAGTGGATCTTAAAGGAGCACGCGAGGAGTCGAACGTAGTAATTAACGGATACGATCGAAAAGAGGATAAAAGATTCTCGGCCGAAGTTTTTAACGTTTACGAATTTTTGCGGTACTTGGGCTTCAAAGTTACTTGTCGCGCTTTGTTTCTACGCGCGTCCGTGCGCGTTCGTATTCGAAACCATCATTAACCATCTTCTTTTTTTATTTGTCTTCCATCGTATTTAATAATATTACCCAGTCCCGGCGTTTAATAGTTAATCATAAAGATAGAAAAAGTCGTCGTCGTATGGCCAATTTGACGAGAAATTGTCAGATTGCCTCTATTCCCGATATCTACGTAGTGGCTAAAATACTACGTTCTTGCCCGTGGAAACTCGTCGTCTACCCCAACGGCAGTAGATAGACTCCACGCAGCGGCGCGTTATCTTGCGGGCAAAAAGGGCAATTGTTCGGGGTCCAAACCCATCTTTTATATACTCATTACTGTACTAAGAATATCGAAATTTAAATTTGGCCCGTATCCGGAGACCCTATATTGCCGGTGTGGCGCGGGCGTAGGGTGCCCGGCGCGGCCTTAAAAAACCAACGAAGATACGGGAGATTCCCCGAGAAAAACGTCTGAAGTCAACGCCGTACACCGGGCCCTCTCATTCCAATTTTCCCGGGGTCCGGCGGATCTATAACGCGCCCCCGACTTGGCGTTATCCGGATAAAAACCGAATTTTAACTTTTGCTCCGGCTTGGTCCGTTCGTTTTTGACGATGCGGGCTTTATCCTCTGGAGGAGCGGAGAAAAGCGCGCTTCGTACGGATAAAGTTCGCAATTAATGAATTGTTGTTCTGGCTTTAACCAAAAGATTCGGATAAACTTAGCATTATCCGATCAATCCCGCTTTATCCGATTTACGGGCATTAGCAGTAAGCTACGTAATATTACAACGACGTTGCTAAAAATTGCCAAACTGATGTGTAGAAGACGCCCGAAGAAATGTTTTACTTTTTAAAAGAAACATTAAGTAACAAATATATCTAACAATACGAACGTATTAAATAATGTTATGTCTTAATGATGTTATCGATCCACGCTCTGTACGCTGCCGTTCTCATGTATACTCCGGGAAGATTAGGATCGGCACACCTAATCCCGTGCGAAACCGTACCTACTAATACCCATCTGTCGTCTTCTCGTCGAACCATTAACGGTCCTCCCGAATCACCCTTTAAAATATCTCGCTTTTAATAATGAAATTCGAAACAATAAGAATTATTATTAGAATGGATAACGGCATACTTCGCAAGAATCTTGTCCTCCGCTGTCGTAGCCCGCGCAAACGAAAGTGTCTCGGATGGCCTTGACGTGGCCCGCAGCCAAAAACATCTGTTGACATCTGCTATTACTTATGATGGGCACTCGAACTTCTTGCAGTACCGTCGGCAGAGTACCGCCTACGGGAAATTCTCGTCAGCGTTACGGTTAAAGACAGATACGAAATAAGACGAGTTACTCACCGTGCGATAATTTACCCCAACCCGTGACGTAGGCAATTTGACCCGTAAAATCTTCCCACCGGTCGGGTAGGCAAATGGGTATAATATGCGATTGAAACCGGACTGGCGATTCTAATTCTAACAGAGCCAAGTCGTTTTCTAAGGTTTGCGAATTATATTGGCGGTGGACGATCATCCTCTTCACTTTCTTCTTCACCGGTTTTAGCAGTTCGTAATCGCCGGTCAAGTCGTGTTCTCCCAGAAGTACCATCAACGATCCTAAGAAGCTAAATATGTAATGCAGATATATTGTAATCGACGATAAAATGTTAACTTAAAATTTACAGGACTCTTACCCCGGTTGACAGTGAGCCGCCGTTAGAACGTACAGGGAATTAATTAACACTCCGCCACATTTATTTTTTACGTGTATACCTAACCAAGCTTCTTCTTTAACTAAAACCTGTAAAATTTAATTTACATTTAATTGACTCGTATGGGTAAATCTTAGCGTTTAGATGTAAAAAGACACGGTTTTTCGCATTTTAAAGAGCGGTCTTCGGATATCTTCCGAAGTATTCCGCGTAAAGTACCGGGTAAATCCGGAATAAATGCATCAGAGTAGGTCAAGAATTGTTTAAGCCACGAGGAATTTCTTTCCCGTTAATATAACAATAAAGTGCCCGCGATACGACCGCATCTCTTCCGTCTTTCTTCAACTCGAAGAACGCAGTTACTTATTCTTTTCTTGGCATTTGGCTAGAAATGCCGCATTCGGCAACGACGAGACGTTACCTTTTTGCAGAATGAGAGCGTACACGGCCTCCGATCTTTCACGTTTGCCGCTGGCGACCCAATGTCGAAAACTTCCTCTGGTGAAATATGACGATTCATTCCGTAATAGCCACCAAATTTTCTATAACGAAAATTTTGGGCAAAAACTTACTTTACTTTTCGTCGGCACAGGAAGAGGGCGCCGAATCTGAAATCAAATGTGTTGTCGAATACTGACCACAGAGACAGCGATCCGCGATGCGGAACGTTATTTGAAAACAGAGCGTATGCTCTACATGCCCAGGCTGTACTTATGTTTCTATTTCTAGAAAAATTATTTTGTTTCGCAAAAGAGTAACTTCTTTTCATTTATGTCCCGCTAGATTTGTGAAATTGAACAGTCGAGCGTCCGCGATCCGGATTACATCCCCAGAGCCATAGGTTTCCACCTCAACCCAATCCCCGATTACAAATGAACAATTAGAAAACTTTATAATATCTTGCGGAAAAACTTTGAAAAATGTTCGAAAAGACACGTCTTGTCAACACTGAGTGATAATATTTGTAATTATTTAATTTATACATATATACATATATATATATATATTACGAAATTCGTTATTTGATACTGTAAATCCCGCCGAATGCTCAAGAATAGGATCTTAAGAAGAGAAATTTCACGTCAATATATACATATTTAGTTATTACACACGCGTCAACGAAGAAAATTAATTCGTGGCACTTCTCGCTTCGCTTTTTCTCGTTTCTTATTACGGAAAGAAGTGGGGGCTGCGCGCGCCATTCAAGTTGTGGAAAAAAAACCGATGCCAAAAAGTAACCGTATTTTTACGAGAGTTGGAATCAAAAACAAAAAGTTACCGTGTCGAGTTTTGCGCGGTGTTTCGAGACGAATCTTTTGTCGTAATACAAAATACACGGCCCACCGGCGGAGTGGTACGGTACGGTACGTGACTTATTTGGCAACGTAAAAGTAAACGATGGTCTTTATCTACTCCTACTTCACCTTATAAAATAAAATAATTGATATATTTTAAGCGATATACCTGCCACGGCCAGTTCCCAAAAAACGTATTCTTTCCTCCTACGATCCTTCCAAACGGACGAAGATGCTTGACGCCGCATTCTGAAAAATCTGATTTAAACATTTGATTTTAACTTTCATATTAATTATTACAGCTACCGTTTACGTAATATAATATACGCATTTACCTGTTTCCAAATTATCGGTGTTATTTAAAGTGTGATTTGTCAACGAAGCGTCCTGAGATTTTCCAATAGTGGACAAAGTCGATACATTGTATACGTGCGTGCTTAAGTAAAAAGAAGGAATTAATGACGTAGACGACGAAACGATTTCTTTATTTTCAAGAATATCGCTTATTAGTGCGCTACCGCCGGAAACCAGGCGGTCGGCGGTACTGGAAGTTACGCCGGTCGTCGTCCGGTCCGTAACCGGTGTATAAGTTAATAACGTGACTTTATCAGACGACAAACTATAATATTCTTCCACAGGAATTACCGAAGATTTTATCTCCGTTGTTTTCGAGATAGTTATTACATCGGACGATTTCTCTCCCGGATTAAACGACGACCGTTCCGCCTCTTGGGAAAGAAATATTGCCGATAACGGTTTCAAAAGGCGACTAGAAGTTAAAACGCAGTCTTTCGTGCTTGGAATCGACCAACTTATTTCGTAAGAATTACTTAATTCCGAATTACTGAGCGCGTGGACCTCTTCCAAACGATACGAAGAATCGTTGTAAAAAGGGGAAAGGCGATGGGAAGATAATAAGTATTCTTCGCCACTCTCAAGTAGGAACGAGTTAGAAGGTAACGGCGACAACGGAGTGGTCGGGAGATCCGCCAACGAACCAATTAAGGGAGACGACGGCGCCGAAGAATAGAAAGAAGGATACAAACTGCTAAATGCCACGTGAGAATTTTCTGCGGTGGCGCTTCCGTCACCGGCTTCAAAGAGTTCTGTGGAAGACGAAGAGCCGTGGTCGAGGGTGGACGAGGAAAGTAGCGCAAGAGTGGTGGTGGTATTTTCTCGGGCCCGAGTAACGGAGACGGGTGACGAGGGCGACGAGCCGGAATCCATTTCGGAAAGGCTGTGGTTAGCGCCGAGGAAGCAACAGGCACCGAATAAGAAACCGTCCAAACAGGTGGAGAGCATCAGGCCTTTCATGTTTATGCAGTCCCACCGAAACATGCAAACGCCGCCGATGCCGTCCGCATCGGTGCAGGGTTTTTGACTTATAGTATGCGAACGCCCTGGTAAAACGAAAAATAACATTATCGGTTTGGGAAAGGGAAAGGCAAAAATCATACAAATAATTGCAAAGACCAATGGCGTGGCGGCGTTAATTGATTGGCGAAGAACGTCGAATGTACTGTACGTACTGTACATGTTTTTTGTCCGGTTTAACTCAGACTGGTCTCATCGACTAACCAGTTCCGTCCATCGGGCCGCGAACATCCCACAGGTTGTAAAAATTACTCATTTAGTGCGTCATATCTTTCGCAGCTGTGAAAAGGTCGTTCAACTTGACGAGAAAAATTCGCTTGATGGACATTTTCAATTTAACTCCGCGTCGGTTTGAAAGTTTAATACCGTCGTCGCGTCAAAATCCCCCTCCCTTTTCATTTATTCCTTTAAAAAATAAGAATTGCAATTGCCAAATTTTGACGGACGGAAAATTGGACGTGCAGAAATTACGAAAAAATGCTCGAACGGTTCAAATAAGTAAACGACGGGCGTGAAACCGATAATTAAATTAGATTTTGAATATTTATTTGTAGTAATCCCGCGTGGAATCGAGTGTGGCGGCCAGGAAAACGGCAGATTTTCAGTCCACGAGACTTATCCTTTAATTACTGGCTTTTCATTCGTATAATAACAATTATATTTTGTAATTTCGCGTCGAATCTTCAGATAATATTTGAATTCCTTTGCAGAAAAGCGCCCGAAGTAACGCGACTTTACCTCTCGAGACATTACGTTTTACCATTCTGTTTATTTAAGAAAATAAAAATTATACGAAGCTAATTTGTAAAAAGATTTGTTTCCTTAGTAAAATAATATATTAAATTAAAATCGGGTGTTAAGGAATTGGTGAAAATCGCATTAAACGGGGTTGTAAAGGATTAATACAATTTTCGGCTTACGAGATGATAAAATTATAATAAAAATTTTAATTTTTCATTAAGATAAATATAATAGAAAATATTTAATTTTTCATTACATTTAAAACTAAAGACTTAATTTACAAAATGTTCAAATCGACTTATTTATTCGGTCTTCGTAAAATTGAATTAATTTTAATAAATCGACGAAAATAAATTGATATAAACTTAGAGGTAGAAAAGTTGAATGAAAAGCTGGAAAGTCTGGGAAAAAGCACGGTTAGAATGCTTATGAAGAAAATAAAAGTAATCTCGTAAATGAAAGATTGCAGCCGAGATTCTAAGAATTGTCCGTGGATCTGAACTTTCGTACGTAGAAGACAATTTTTCTCTGTTTCTTCCAAGAGATGCTCTTTTTTATTTCTATACGCGCTGCCCGTATACTTTATATAAATGCAAATGTTATCATTTACATTTTACACTTATAATTTCATATTTATTTCTTCCATCTCTTTGTATGTAGAATGAGTTCTGAGAAAATCTTTCCAAGAGAGTTTCGCCGAACTTCTCTACTCATTAAAACTAATTAAGAAATTTCCAGTAAGTACCGTTTCGATTAATTTAGATCTTTAGCTTAATTCTAGCATTACCAGATCGAAATTTGCACATTTATACTGTATTACGTAAGAATGGCTGAAATTTCGAAATTTACTTCTAAAAATATACTTTTTTTACCACTTTAGCTTTTGGTTTTTTACATTTAATTTTATATTTATAGCATAAGACGGCGAATGTTCGTCTATCACTTTAGAATTTACCCCCGTCAGCCAGTAGAAAAAGTGCAGGCGGTAAAAAACACTCCGGGCTCTAGCGTATGAAGTCAAAGCAGACATACGCAGGTGTTACTAAAGGCCAATGTCCACGTGCAGAAAATTCCCTCCCGGCTGACATTATCTACTTACGTTTCCTCCATTCAACAACGCTCATTCACGTCAGTGTTGCCTCTGTACCGAACGGCCTCGTACGACATAAGTGTTTATCTCGGCTTTTCTACCTTTCCGCGTAATTTCCATTACGTTATTAGGTTACGAAATCGAAGGCGTAACCGACGTTTAACGTCAATTATATTACCTAATTGTGACTGGCAAACGAATATTATATCGACCGATTATCACCTATTATTTTCCAGTTTATCTTCCAGTTACGTCGTCGACGAAAGTATCGTAAAAATAAATAGAGAGGTTGAGGCGCACGTTTTAAACGTGTAAACGTGTACGTGTGACGTTCGGCGCCGCTTTCCCGTAAGCCTAAAAGTTTGACAATGGTGTTTGGATAGTCGGTGGAATCATAAAGATCTATAAGATTACAAATCAGATTAAACGTAACTAAGAGTATTATAAGTTTATTAGTTTCATTTAAACTTTAATGAGTATACTTTACTATGTACTTAACGTTGTATGTACTGATATTTTATTTTACAATAAGGGTATGTTTGAAGAATTATTAGTAGGTATTGTAAGAAATATATAGATATTAATTAAATGAATTTGGTAATATTTTGGTGAATATTGAGATGATGATTAAATATTAAACATATTGATTATGTTTTTGGNTGACGTTCGGCGCCGCTTTCCCGTAAGCCTAAAAGTTTGACAATGGTGTTTGGATAGTCGGTGGAATCACGCTCGACATTCCAAACACCATCGTCAAACTTTTAGGCTTACGGGAAAGCGGCGCCGAACGTCACACGTACACGTTTACACGTTTAAAACGTGCGCCTCAACCTCTCTATTATTAATTAATGCAGTATTTACGTCTCGATGTTTACGTAACGGATGTATTGCGTTTATAAACCTATAAAAATATGCGTTATATCTAATGCATCTATATCTGTACTCGTTTGTGTTATATACCTTTGTGTGTTATGAGTCTAATCGTCGTATGGCCTAGGATGTTTTTGCTTCTAGAATAGGCTATACGCGTTCCTACTTAAACTTAAAAACTGCATTCTCTCGGTCAATTAATTAATGAATACTCGCATCTAATTGTAATAAAACAAACAGTAATTGTTATTTTTGAACGGTCTTTATACAATATACCAGGCGTAAGTCTTTACACAAGATGGGATACTTTAGCGTAATATGTAAATGTATTTTAAAACGTAGTTTAGCAAAGAGTAAAAATATATTAAACGAAAATTTATAATTATCCGACAAATCGATTCGTTTCGTGTGTTAAAGCCAAACATTTAGCGTTTGTGTCAAAGCGATATCGAGGCTTTAAACGCTTGTACACCGAGCGATAACAAAGTTTTTACGCGTTATAAAAGAGAAACCAGCTAAAGTTACGACCTTAATACGCGACCCCGAAGAGCCGAGTGGATTTTTGGACACCTCTCGAATGATTCACCCGCTCGTCTTAACAGAACAGATAACCTACGGTGCGTGAAGGGTCAATACGAGCGGAGTTCCATCGACGAGATCACGAGAATTCTCACGCCTTATGATTCATACCAGGGGTAATATATCGAAAATGTTCTCTATTTCAGATCGTTTACCTCCCGGGTTGGTATATTACATTTTTTAAATTTTAATGTACGTTTGAATTAAATAGAAAAGTGACATTAAACTTAGTTAAACTTTTCAATGATTTCCTCGAATTTACGTAGATTATAAATAAACTTATTTCACTTTATAAATTCGAAAATATGTACGAAACAAATTTCAAATATTACGGCTGTAACTCGACAAAGGGAAATTTATTTCTCATTTTGATATTTCGTTGTTTAATTTTCTGAAGTCATTTCTTATTAGAACTAAAGTAAAATCATCACCGTTCGTACGAATATATAAATTTAGTAAATAATATATTTTTAAATTGCTCTTCCCTAAGCATTTACTTCTCTTTTGTACAGGTACAGTACATACAAACAAAAATAATTTAATTAAAAAATAAATAAGTCATTTCCATAAATATTTCTAGAGAAAATTACTTTAAAATTTATGAGGAAAACATTTTTACTCTTATTTAATCCGGAGAATATTAATTTGGCGACACTATAATTAAGTTTAGCGCTCTTAATTTTACATTAATTTCTGCAATTTCTATATATTTGAGTATAAAATGAATTCGTGTCTTATGATTTTGTTTGCATAAAATACATACTTTTGCATAGAGGGAAATAATATACAATTATCACTAGATTTAGTTATAGTATACAGATATATATGAGCACTTACATTGATCGTGATACCGTAATCCTTGGGAATGTGCGGAGCACTTTCTAAACTTCAAACATAACAGAATTATAAGTATCAAACAGGGCTTCATAATCAATTCTCTTCCCTAAAATATGAAAATATATATTAATATTTTAATAATTAAAATCGATTCCATCTGACTTTTAGTATTTATGGAATTTTATTGAATTATTAAATTATTGTAAGTGTGTTAGGAGGTAATAAGGTTGAAAAAATTTTAACCGTAAACAATAACCGGATTGTTGTGTCAAAAATCATCAAAAAATGGAGAAACTCACCGATTATCAAATCCCACCCGTCTAAAGAAGTTCCTTGTTTTCCTCCGGTTCACGTGACAAAACGTGTCATGTGAACGCGACGTACCGTCACGTGATTCCGTCCTACTTCCTGTAGAGTGGCGCAACGGTCGACGAGTATGACCTTATTGCCACAAGTGATGCCAGGCAAACGTACTTTTGGAAAAATTGAGGGAAAAAGGTAACATCTTGTTTCGAATAATCTCTTTTCTCTCTTTCCGATATCTTTAAAGAGGTTTTACAAAATTCTAATTTTATACGGCTCATACGACACATTGGCAGAGGAAGAAAAATGTCGCGAACCGTGTAGGTTGGTGTAGAGGAATCCCCCACCCTGTTTCCGAGTCTCACATTTCCATGTTGTTGACCTCGGCTTGGTTCTCGCTGACAAGTCGGGTGTCGCTGGGATGGACCGGTTTGAGTTTCGGTCCCTCCTCGCTGGTCTCGTCTTCTGGGGTCAGTCGTCCACTGGGATCGGTTCTACGCTTTCATCGTTCACTCGGTAGTTTTCTTCTTTCAAAAAACACCGCTTCATTTCTCCAATAATTTCCATAGTCTACCTCTCTGTTATGGAATTTCACAATAAAACTGCGAATAACCAGTTTCCGTACACTATAATAAGTGTGTGTAGAGTAAAACGGTTTTATATACGTGACAGGCTCGTGCTCGGTATTCTTAAGAGAGGTTTTAAAAAGAACGGGTATTAGTTTTTCACAATGCTGTTTATTCGTTTCTACCCTATAGGTATACGGAGTAATAGAATGTAGTAGATTAAGAAGGGAATAAACGGGTGCAAACAAATATAAGTTTTACACGATGTACTGTTTTATTAACATAGTAACACGTTTCGCTTCGAAATGCCAAATGGGAGGAGTTAAACCCCAAAACCCTCCACGTATTGGCGGCCACTAATTTGCAGGAATTAAAGCTCTCACGCGCATACATAATCCCGCCGAATGCTATAAATACGCGTGTACAGTACATAACCTTCTTCCTCACATACAAATTTTAATATATATATTACAACATACAAATGTAGTTGTACAGAAAAACTACAGTAAATATAACCAGTTTCCGTATACTACAGTATTTTCACTAATACTGTATGCTATTTGTGTATGAGTTTATGGAAGAATTGTTGTATAGCGCGTACGTAGAAATTACGAAATTTTAAACTAAATCTTCCAAATTAAAAATACATACCAAAGTGTTTAAATTACACGCAAAATTTAATTTCACATTTTTAAATAATTTTCGACCAGAGACAACGTTTACTTTTGCATAATTTAGTTTTTATTATTAAAAAATTGATATATATCAATCAAAGATATATTCCACTTGGCCTAGCGATAAACCAAGAATTTATATATAAAATAAATTCAAAATTCTAACGCGTTCACTTAACGCAAGTTTCGTAGTACTTCGTAGTCTAAGTATGTATTGTACAGTACAGTACTGTACGTAGCTTTTCCAAGCTGTTTCATTTTCTCAAACTAGAATAAAAACAATTTTAACGAAATCCCAACAGCCAGACATTCGCGTATTCATACGCGCCGAAGAGAAAAATAATTTAATAGAAAGCTGGTTGTTTACGAAGGTAGAGAAGGAGATAACGATAAGTGTGCGGTGCGCGGACTGGCGAACTCGGCACGTAAATCATATGAAAGTAGTCGATACATACGCGCATCATCTACCAAAGCTTTATTTATATTTTAATAAATGTATTTTTTATTTTCATCGAATAACAAATTGAAATTCAGAGATACTCGCTCAACCACTCGCATCGACTTAAAATGTCTACACGCGACGACGTCTCGTTAAGAAAACGATAACTCAGACAGCTCTTAACATAAATGCCACGTCCCGTTTACACTTTCCTTTTGAATTATTCGGGTAAAAATAAAAGAAATATTTTCTCACCTTCAAATTTCAACCCGCAGTTTTATACATTTCTCGGCCAATATATATAATTTTATATACATTTTAACCATTTCCCGTAATCTTAATAATATGAAGAAAAATTTGAAATAATTTTTACTTTTTACGATCGGCTAATTAAATAACAAAGCGATTTAATAAACTTAAATAAACCATTAGATTTTTAATTAAGAAAGGTAGAATAACGTTCTGTATTAATTAATTATTGTTTGTAAACCCGAAAGTACGGAAATTGATTATTTATAGGCGGTATATGGAAAGTGAAATTGATTTCTTAGCACTCAAAGTGCCGAATGAAGCGACCAATACACGTTTACTTCTTTAATCCACTCGACGTAATTATTTTTCATTTATTCCGTTTTTAAATTTTAAATACGAAATTGATAAACTTACGTAATGAGTTAAACTCGAAAATACAAAAACAAATATAAGACAATTAACTTCTTAATTACTTCTTACTTTTTACTTCTTAATTAAAAGTTAGAAAATTATTTCCATCAAAATTTTAATTATATTTTCGTACGCCGAAATCGAAATAAATCCCGTATCAATTATTTAAAACGGGCTTTATAATTATGTCGTTACCATTTATAATTTAATTTTGAAATTAATTCTTGAAGAAAATGGACCGAACATTTTTTAAAAAACGGAACGTTATTACGTTTTATTTTTATTGTCCATTTATATAATAAAGTATAAGCGTGAAATTTGAAATTACGTAGATAAATATAGGCGATACTGTAAATAATTATTACGGAGAATTAAGTAGGTGGTACTAACTTTACACGCTGCGGGCCACGCGATAAAGTATGCGGAAGTTCATTGCGATTGGAGAGTTCGATATCTACCGTATTGGACTATTAACTACGCGTCGACGATATTGTTATATAAAATTTATCTATCAATAAGTTATTCCCGCCGTAGAATGACTATTAACGGTACATTCGCGCCAAACTCTTATACCATGTCGCTGTTTTAAGATAATTTAATAAAAATATATAAAATTTTTATTTCAGCGTTTACATTCCGAAATTTTTCAAAATTCACGCTTATTTCTAGGTAAATTTCGCGTCATTTTAACCTTTTACGTAACATTTAATATTTAGTTTCTAAATCAAAAATTGAATGTTATAAAGTTGTATCAATAATTAACGTACGCTTTTTCTTCGTAGGTTAACAGATTTTATATTTTACATACGGTTTGTTTATTTCCGAGATGGAGGAAAGGGACGATACAACTTATAAACCCGAAATTGTCAAACGTGTTTAACGCGTACGGAAATTTCGTGATTTTTACACCGGCCGAAAATGTCGAAGCTAAATTTGTACTTTACGTTATTCACTTATGCACGTGGCAAAAATTCAAATGTAACACTGTAAATATCAGCAATCGTTTAGGCCATTTAAAAGTAAAAGGTTTATTACAATACAATTCAATTTAATCTTTTACAAATTTTCATACTTTTTTTTGTTTTTTTTTTTTTGGCCATCTTCGAACTTAGGACAAATTAATCATTAAATTGTCTCCGTCGTAAAATTTATTTTCAAAATATTTAAACGTGGAATTAATTAATGTCTCGTATCGATTAAGCTTCTTGTATACTCGGAGTGAGTAATCTAATAAACTGCATATTTAATCAGAGATGGAAATATAAAACACGTATTTGCAATGCTGTATTAACATTGACTCGAAAGTTATTTTTTCTAGCTGCTTCTTTCTTGTTAATTTAACGCGTAGAAAAAGTAAAACATAAATAAAGAACAATTTTTAAATTTGATTTTGATTTATGCCAATCAAACTTTCGGTTATTTTTCTTTCCCCTTAAAGAAACTTAACTTTTTCCAGGTGTAAAAAATAGTCAGATAACGGTACGAGTAATTCGGTTCGACCCGAAATGTCCTCGGCTACCCCCGGGACATTCGCCAGTTCGGTTAACTACCAAAGGAGGAAATAATTATTCGTATAATTTGAAAATATAATAATTAATTGCTATGGAAAAGAAAAGAATTATTTTGCCGGTTATCGACGTCATTTACGAGTCACAAATATTTCATTTTGATCAGGAGACGGTGCGAAATATCGACGAAATGAATTTTACAAAAATAAACTTTCTCGCGAATGTAAAATTAATAAGGGAAAAACTGTCGGGGTGATATACGTATATGTTACGGCCAAAACCCGAAGTTCGGCCGGCTCCCGAATTGGCTGGCCATTTCGCGCTTTGGCCGAGAGGTGCGGCCCAGGTTCCGTGTACCCGAAATGACCAGTGTGTACGCTACTTTAGCCGGCCATTTCCCTAAGGGACGTATAATCCCTGTCCAAAATTCGACGCGCCGATGCGAGACTGTCCGATAGGCGGCACGTCTTTTACTTCCGGTGTGATGGCGTTCTCAAACAACTGTCGGGTCGCCTAACCGCGCGTAACGGCGGGATATCCGAGCAATTCCGAAGCCAATTTGGGAGTGTCGATGACAGACAACTCTCTCCGGTTACAAAACAATTTTCCCGATTTATTGTATAAATTATGCTTACAAAAACAATATCTTCTGTCCGAGAACCGGACGATGCGATGGACGGTTGGACAGTCGGTCAGTCGAATAGTTGAACGGTTGGTCGGTTGGACAACTGGACTCTCCGGGGCCCAGTCGAGTAGTAGTTCGTGTCGAGAGATATGCGTCGTTTAAAACGTGGGAGAAACGTAAAATATTTTTACTACGGAGGATGCCACGTGGTAAGAAAATCCGGTGGAGAAGCTCTCCGTGTTCTTCAGTTGGTCACTTCTATAAACTTTTTTGGGTTCCGGATAAATCATTTTGATTGGTCGATCCTCCTCACCTCCGGTTTCTAATTGGTCTTCACTCGTTACCTAGTGTAACGAGATCGGAACCCAGATGGCGGGATGAGTCGACGTCGCTTCTCCATCCGATCCCAATCGAAGATGGTCGATCTTGGTACTTACATCATTCTATTGTTTTAATTTGAGAAGTTCACTTTTATAGGACTTACTTTTAAACACGCTGTTTTATGGACATAAGTTTTTATCTTTCTTCTCTTGTCGGTTTTACAAAATAAAACACTTTCCCTCTTTCTCTTTTTTTTTCCAAGAGGAAAAAAGAAAAACAAAATTTATTTATGAATATGGTTCCGGTTGGCTTCCGGAGCCTCACTCAACAGTATTTCAGAAGTGAGTTTTTCATTGTGTATGAGAAACTGCTCGCACCGGAATCCGTGGGCGCGGAAGAAAAGCTACTACGAACTGTCGCGTTTCCCCAATCACTGACAGGCGGCCAAGGCTACACTCCATGCAATCGCGCTAGTAAGTGCGCAACAAACGGCCGCAAATGTGAAAATAACAAACTGTGTGTAATTCGAAAGTCATAAAAGTTTATCTTGTCGTAACAAGTGATGGTAGAGGTTAATAATTTACTAAGATTAATAAGCGTAACACATAACACATTTGAAAATTTATAATTAATAATCAATATAAAGTATGAAATTATACAGACCCACCAAAATCTGCTGGTGACTTTTTTCTTCCGACTTTGGCCGATCGCCCCGTGCCATTTCGCAAATTGGCCGGCCAAATCAAAAAAAGATCGGACATTGGCCAGTCAATTTACAGCGACTTTGGACATTTCCCGATTCGGCCGATTTCGGGCTTATGCCTTAACACACATATATATCACCATGACAGTTTTTCCGTTAGGCAAATTTAGGATAAATCCTTCCGGAACGTTTGAAAAAGTAAGTGATGCGAGCGGGATTAATTAATATTGTTTGTGTCGTACAATCACTAAATAAACGACGACGATTATAATAATAATAAGTTTTTGGTAATACGAAGCAAAGAGAAAATTGTTGGTGTAGCAGCTGCTTTTCATTTTCTTTTCCCGTCAACTCCTGTTTTCTCACACGTTGCCGGTTTAACTTTAATCTGTTCTTCACAAATAGGGTTTGGCAAAACTGGATATTTTAACACCAGACGAATTCCAGTCCGTGTGAAAATATATCGATTTTTTTTTTGCTTGAACTACGGTATGTGCCGTACGATTCTTTGTGGACCTGGCCGAACCCATAATGGGCTTGCTAAAAAGAGGCCCTCTTAGTGCCCACAGGGCAGAAAAAGTTAAAAAATCAAAAAATCTAAATATTCTTAACAAAGTCTCAATAAAATATTCTTAAATATTCTCTAGTTTAATTATTCTTTATTTGTTATATACATAGAAAATTTCATATTACAGTATTAGACTACCAAATATTAAGTGTAGTCTTGTAAACTAAAAATCAAAGTTTACTTCCCCCATTTTGCTGCACTTACGCGCCAGAAGAAATTGAACGTGTAAATTTTCTTTGCGCGTGATTTACTTATTGGGCTTCAATTCGAAAAAAAATTGTAGACCTATAAATTCCCACGGTCGACCGTCCGTTGGTTCGTCTTTCCTTATTTTCGAGAACAATATTAGATAGGTGTACTGTACATCGAGACTAGATACGGAAACCATAGGGGCAGGGGGCCCGATTAATTATACACAAACTTCTGGTGAAAACTGAAAGTCTCGTTATTTCAATTCAAATATTTCCTCCGAAAGGCGTTAAATAGATGACCGGCACGCCTTTATCGTTAAAGGAAAAGCGTAATGTACTGTATAGTACTGGAGCAAGAAATTCCTAATTTGATGTGAAGAGCATATTTTAAATTAAATAAATAAGCAATATGATTCAAAATTGCAGCCCGGCATTGTTAACGTGTCACAATATAATAATTGCTGGTTTGCTTCGATGTTCTTTTGAAAATCGTTTGACATTTAGAAGTGGAAGGCCTAAAAGAAGACGAAAGTAGAGAAATCATTGAAAATTTTTATAGTAGAAAGTTGACGAAAGGTAAATTTTTGACTATGGAACAGTTTAAATGCACGGCATTCCAAAACGCACGACTTCTGATATAATTAAGCACTTTGTTGTCTACAGCTAAAAGCAATGCAAGAAAAAGGGTTAAAGCGACCGAAACGAAGAATAAACGAATAACCGATGCCGCTCTTGAGAGGGTGGCCGGTCACTCAGTAAACAACGTTCAAAGTTCAAAATAGCTCACACACATGGGAGTCATATATTAAAGTAATGAAATATTATTAGAAAAAAGATTTCTGCACTTGAGTATACCGCTTGGTACTTAGAATGTCGAACAAAGAAGTTCGAGAACCAAAAATAAGCCGAACCTGGTTACGAACGATGACTCCTGCTTTGCACTGGATGGCTCCGAATTTGAAGGAAATACAGTAGACCCCCTATAACGTTTAGATACGTTCCACGTTAATCGAATTTTACGTTGTAGGAATCATTAAGTACATGAGCCAATCGCAGCCCGATGGGTGTGAAGTTTACGGACTAAGGCTGTTTGAAAGGTTTTCTTCTATAAAATTAACCGATTCTAGACTATTTCCACTCAACATTTCCAAAACACGTATAATTTTTGGGAATAATCTGTATAAACTATGCTATAAACAAAAAATTATAGGATTACTTACCGAGTGTACACCGTTCAACTACGCCGTTGCTCAAAGCTTGTTTTCGTCGCGGAACAGCGCACGAAACGGTGGCCGCGATTTCTGATAACGAATTTTTCGCAGAAAAATAACTTGACCTTTGGAGACATTATTAATATTAATAATTTTTATGGCCGTTGAATAAGAAATGTTTCTTTCACAAGAAATGTATAAAATTAGTGCTGTATTAGACTTACGGTACCTAATTTACATACTGTACAGACGATAGTAAACTCAACTTA